>NW_023330430.1:0-48383 GCF_011100685.1 Canis lupus familiaris
GGAAATAAAAACACAGGTAGACAGAATCACCAGGTCCACTCAGTCCAGGATGAGGAGCATATCGTTTTATCCTAGCTCCAGTGAGGCCCATTTGTAGGACAGATCCACCATGCGATTTGTGAAGGCCGTAGAGGGGTACCAGATTCCCTGTCAGGTGACATCCACAGAGGAGGACCAGAGTACACCTGTCCAGGTGGGCCAGACTGGGACGAGAATCACAGTCCAGGTGAGCCCCAGGCTGTGGACTGAGAAACCAGTCCCTGATGCCCATTTGAGGACCTGACCCCAGGTCACCAGGAGTCCCTGGGAACCAGGTTGACCCTCATCCAGGGAGGGCCCAATCTCATGGACCCACCATTCTCAGTCCAGGAGGCCCAGGTATATACGAGTAGTAGCCAGTCCCCAATACAATAGCCTGGGTGAGGACCAGAGTCACTAGGGCCATGCAGGCCCAGATGGGGAACAGAATCACTAGGTCCTGGTGAGGCATAGAATAAGGACCACACTCAGTAGTATCAGGTGAGCCCCTTGTGGGAACCAGAGCCACTCAACCAGCTGAGTCCCAGGTCCATGGGAGGCCCACGTGAGGACCAGATTCATCAGGTCGAATTGAGGCATAGCTGGGGACAAGAGTCACCAGGTCTGGGTGCGGCCTAGGTGGGGCAAGATTCAGCAGTTCTGATATAGGTCAAAGTGGGCCGAGAAGAGACACCAGGTCCAGGTGAGGCCAAAGTGAGGGACGAGAGTCACCAGATCCAGGTGAGGTCCAGGTGGGGACCAGAGTCACTAGGTCCAGATGAGACACAGGTGGGGACCAGAGTTACCAGTTACACGTGAGGCCCAGCTGGGGATCAGAGACAACAGGTCCATGTGAAGCCGGGTTGGGGACCATGGTCAAAGGACTACTTGAGGCCCAGGTGTGGAACACAGTAAGCAGGTCCAGGTGAGGCCCCGGTGGTGGCAAGAGTCACCACGTCCAGGTGAGTCCCAGGTGGGCACCAGGATCAACATGTACAGGGGAGGCACTTGAAAGAACCACAGTCAACAGTTCGAAATCAGACACAGGTGGCAACCAGGGTCAGAAGGTTCAAGTCAGGACAAAGTGGGGTTCACAGTCACTACGGCACGGTGATACCCTGAGTGGGACCAGAGTCACCGGGTCCAGTTGAGGTCCAGTTGTGGAACACAGTCACCGGGTCGCAGTTTTGCCAGGTTGAGGACCATGGTCAACAGGGCCAGGTGAGGCCCAACAGATGGGGACCTGAGTCCCCAAAGCAGTGAAGCCGAGGTGGGGGACCACATCACCATATCCAGGGTAAGTCTCACGTGCAGACCAGAATCATCAGGTCCAGGTGAGGTGCAGGTGGCAACCACACTCACCAGGTCCCGGTGAGGCCCTGGTGGAGACCAGAGTCACGAGGTACATGAGAATCTAGAAACACTGCAGCCACCAGGTCCACATGATGTACATATGGGAACGAGAATCACCAGTTACAGGTGAGGACCAGGTGGGGATCCGACTCACAATGTCCAGGTGAGACCCATGTGGGAACCAGTGTCACCATGTCCAGTTGTGGCCCAGGTGAAGACCAGAGTTAATAGGTCCGGCTGGGTCACTGATAGTGAACAGTGTAACCATATCCTGATGCTACCCAGGTGGGTACCAGAGACACCAGGTCCTGGTGAGGCCCAGGTGGGACCAGAGACATGAGGTCCAGGTGAGGTCCGATGAGAACCACAGTCACCAGGTCAGGTGAGGCCATGCTTTGGATCAGAGTCACCAGTTACTGGTGAGACCCAGGTTTGAGCCAGAGTCACCTGGTACAGAAGATTGCCAACGTCAGGACCAGAGTTACCAGGATCAGGTCTGTCCCAGTGGGGAATAGAGTAACCATGTCCCGGTGACGCCCAGGTAGAACCAGAGTCACCAGGTCCAGATGAGGCGCAGGTGGGGAGCATGTTCACTAGGTCCCGGTGAGGCCCAGTTGAGGCCAGAGTCACCAGGACAAGTTGAGGCCTAGAGGGTTTCCAGATTCACTGGTCTAGGTGACATCCAGACGGGGACCAGAGTCACCATGTCAGGGTGAGGCCCAGAGGGGATCCAGAGTCAGCATGTCCAGGTGAGGCTCAGGTGTGGAACAAAGTATCCAGGTCATAATGGTCCACAGGTGAGTAGCAGAGTCACCAGATCTGGGTGAGGCCCAGTTAGGATCAGAGTCAACAGTTCCAGTTGAGGCCAAGAAGGAGTCCACAGCAATCAGGTCCAGGTGGGGAAGAAAGTCAACAGTACTGGGTGAGGCCCAGATGGGGACCAGAATCACCAGGCCCAAGTGAGGCCCACGTGGGGACCTGTGTCACCAGGTATTTGTGAGCCCCAGGTGGCAAACCCCACTCACCAGGTTCCGGCTGAGGCCAACATGCTGGCCATGCAGAGGAACCGTTGTCCCGATGATGTCCAGGTAGGGACCAGAGTTACCAGGTCCAGGTGAGGCCAACTGCAGGCCATGCAGTGGAACCATGTCCCGATTGTGCCCACGTAGGTACCAGAGGCACGAGCTCCAAATGAGGCCCAGATGGAGCATATTCACTAGGTCCAGGTGAGGCCCAGTTGAGGACCAGAGTCACCAGATCTGGTTGAGGCCTAGAGGGGTACCAGAATCCCCTGGTCCAGGTGACATACAGATGGGGACCAGAGTCACCAGGTCAGGGTGAGGCACAGAGAGGTTCGAGAGTCATCATGTCCAGCTGAGGCTCAGCTGTGGAACAGAGTCACCAGGTACCAATGATGCCAGGTGAGGACCAGAGTCACCAGATCTTGGTGACGCGCAGATAGGATCAGAGTCACCAGGTCCAGGTGAGGCCAAGAAAGAGTCCACAGCAATCAGGTCCAGGTGGGGAACAAAGTCACCAGGACTGGGTGAGGCCAGGTGGGGGACCAGATTCACCAGGTCCAGGTGAGGCCCAGGTGGTGACCAGAGTCCCCGGTTCTGGGAGAGGACCAGGTAAGGACCAGAATCACCAGGTCCAAGAGGCCCACGTGGGGACCTGAGTCACCAGGTATGGGTGAGGCCCAGGTGGCAACCCCAATCACCAGGTCCAGGTGAGGCCAGCCTGCAGGCCAGAGTCACCAGATCCAGGTGAGGCCCGGTGGGGATGGGAGTCACAAGGTAAATGTGAGTCTACAGAACACCACAGTCACCAGGTCCAGGTGTGGTTCATGTGGGAACAGGAGTCACCAGATCAGCTGAGAATCAGTTGGGGACGACAAGTCACCAGGTCCAGATTGAGGCCTAGGTTGGGGGACGAGAGTCATCAGGACCAGTTGAGGCCAAAGTGTGCAGCAAAGTTATGTCAAGGTGAGGACCAGATTGGGAACAGAGTAACCATGTCCCATTGATGCCAGGTGGGAAAAGAGTCACAAGGTCCAGACGAAGCCTAAGTTTGGAGTAGATTCACCAGGTCCTGTTGAGGCCCAGCTGAGGACCAGTGTCCCCAGCTCCGGGTGTGTCACCCGGTTCTGGTGATATCCAGGTAGGGACCAGTGTCACAAGTCAGGGTGAGGCCCAGTGGGGGACGAGAATCACTAGGTCCAGGTGAGGCCCCGATGTGGAACTGTGAAACCAGGTCCCAAGATGCCCATATGAGGACCTGAGTCACCAGGTCCAGGTGATGTCCCTGTGGGAACCAGTCACCCCGTCCAGGTGAGGCCCAGGTGGGACCACAGTCACCAGGTCCTGGTGAGGTCCAGGTATATAAGATAGTATCCAGGTCCCAATGATGCACAGGTAAGGATCAGAGTCAACAAGTCCAGGAGAGTTCCAAATATGGATCAGAGTCATTGTGTTCCAGGTGAGACCAGATGGAGACCTCAGGAACCAGGTCCAGGAGAGCCCCATATGGGAACCAGATCTACCAGATCCAGGTGAGGTCCAGGAGGGACCACAGTCACAAGTTCCAGGTGAGGCGCAGGTGGCAACATGATTCACCAAGTCCAGGTGAGGCCCAAATGGTGACCTGTCACCAGATCCAGGTGCGGACCAGCTAGGAACCAGATTCACCAGGCCCAAGTGAAGCCCAAGGGGTGACGAGTGTCAACAGGTAAGGGTGAGGTCCCGAGGGGGAACCAGAGTAACCAGTTTAGTTTGAGGCCCAGAATAAGACCAGAGGTCCCTGGACAAAGTGAGGCCCAGGTGTGGAATAGAGTATCCAGGTCCCAATGATGCCTGGGTGAGGACCAGATTCACTAGGGCCATGAAAGCCCAGATGGGGACCAGATTCACCCGGTCCAGGTGATTCCCAGGTGGTGACCAGAGTTACCAGTTCTGGGTGAGGACCAGGTAGGTACCAGATTCACCAGGTCCAAGTGAGGCCCACGGGGGGACCTGTGTCTCCAGGTATGGGTGAGGCCCTGGTGGCAACCCGACTCACCAGGTCCAGGTGAGGCCAACCTGCAGGCCATGCAGAGGAACCGTGTCCCGATGAAGCCCAGGTAGGGATCAGAGTTACCAGGTCCAGGTGAGGCCAACCTGCAGGCCATGCAGAGGAACCGTGTCCCGATGAAGCCCAGGTAGGGACCAGAGTCACCAGCTCCATATGAGGCCCAGATCGAGTATATTCACTAGGTCCAAGTGAGGCCCATTTGAGGACCAGAGTCACCAGATCTGGTTGAGGCCTAGAGGGGTACCAGAATCACCTGGTCCAGGTGACATCCAGATGGGGACCAGAGTCACCAGGTCAGGGTGAGGCCCAGAGAGGTTCCAGAGTCACCAGTTCCAGGTGAGGCAAAGAAAGAGTCCACAGCAATTAGGTCCAGGTGCGGAACAAAGTAAACAGGACTGGGTGAGGCCCAGATGTGGACAAGATTCACCTTGTCCAGGTGAGGCCCAGGTGATGACCAGAGACCCCAGGTTGGGAGAGGACCAGGTAAGGACCAGAATCACCAGGTCCAAGAGGCCAACGTGGGGACCTGAGTCACCAGGTATGGGTGAGCCCCAGGTGGCAATCCCACTCACCAGTTCCAGGTGAGGCCAACCTGCAGGCCATGTAGTGGAACCATGTCCCGATGTTGCCCAGGTAGGGACCCGAGTCACCAGGTCCAAATGAGGCCCAGATGGAGCATATTCTCTAAGTCCAGGTGAGTCCCAGTTGAGGACCAGAGTCACCAGATCTGGTTGAGGCCTAGAGGGGTACCAGAATCACCTGGTCCAGGTTACATCCTAATGGGGACCAGAGTCACAAGGTCAGGGTGAGGCCCAGAGGGGTTCCAGAGTCATGATGTCCAGGTGAGGCTCAGATGTGGAACAGAGTATCCAGGTCATAATGGTCCACAGGTTAAGACCAGATTCAGCAGGTTTATGTGAGGCCCACTTAGGATCAGAGTAACTAGTTCCAGGTGAGGCCAAGAAGGAGCCACAGCAATCAGGTCCAGGTGGGGAACAAAGTCGCCAGGACTGGGAGATGCCCAGACGGGAACCAGATTCACAAGGTCCAGGAGATTCCCAGATGATGACCGGAGTTACCAGTTCCGGGTGAGGACCAGGTAAGGACCAGATTCACCAGGTCGAAGTGTGGCCCACGTGGGGACCCGTGTCACCAGGTATGGGTGAGACCCAGGTGGCAACCACACTCACCAGGTCCAGGTGAGGCCAACCTGCAGGCAATGCAGAGTAACCATGTTCTGATGATGCCCAGGTAGGGACCAGAGTTCCAGGTCCAAATGAGGCCCAGATGGATTATATTCACTGGTCCAGGTGAGGCCCATGTGAGGACCAGAGTCACCAGATCTGGTTGACCCTAGAGGGGTACCAGAATCACCTGGACCAGGTGAAATCCAGATGGGGACCAGAGTCACCAGGTCAGGGTGAGGCCTAGAGAGGTTCCAGAGTCATCATGTGCAGGTGTGACTCCGGTGTGGAAGAGAGTATCCAGGTCATAATTGTCCATAGGTGAGGACCAGAGTCACCAGATCTGGGTGAGGCCCAGTTAGGATCAGAGTCACCAGTTCCAGGTGAGGTCAAGAAGGAGTCCACAGCAATCAGGTCCAGGTGGGGAACAAAGTCATCAGGACTGGGTGAAGCCCAGATGGGGACCAGATTCACCAGGTCCACGTGATTCCCAGGTGGTGACCAGATTTACCAGATTCACCAAGTCCAGGTGATTCTCAGAAGGTGACCAGAATTACCAGATACACCAGATCCAAGTTAGACCCACGTGGGGACCTGTGTCAGCTAGTATGGGTGAGGCCCAAGTGGTAACCCCACTCACCAGGTCCAGGTGAGGCCATCCTGCAGGCCTTGCAGTGGAACCACGTCCCGAAGATGCCCATCTAGGGACTAGAGTTACCAGGTCCAGGTGAGGACAACCTGCAGGCAAGAGTCACCAGATCCAGGTGGGGACCAGAGTCTCCAGGTAAATGTGAGTCTACAAGAACACCACAGTCACCAGGTCCAGGTGTGGTTCCTGTGGGAACGAGAGTCACCAGGTCCAGGTGAGAACCTGGTGGGGACCACAGTCACCAGGTCCAGATTGTGGCCTAGGTGGGGGGACGAGAGTCATCAGGACCATTTGAGGCCAAAGTGTGGAGCAAAGTTATCGTGTCCAGGTTAGGCCCAGGTGGGGAACAGAGTAACCGTGTCCTATTGATGCCAGGTGGGAAAAGAGTCACAAGGTCCAGATGAGGCCTAAGTGAGGAGTAGATTCACCAGGTCCTGTTGAGGCCCAGTTGAGGCCCAGTGTCACCAGCTCCGGGTGAGTCCCAGAGGGGGACCAGAGTCACCCGGTTCTGGTGATATCCAGGTGGGGACAAGAGTCACCACGTCATGGTGAGGCCCAGAGGGGGACGAGAGTCACTAGGTCCAGATGAGGTCCCGATGTGGAAATTAGAAACCAGGTCCCATGATGCCCATATGAGGACCTGAGTCACCAGGTCCAGGTGAGTTCCCTGCGGGAACCAGTCACCCCGTCCAGGTGAGGCCCAGGTGGGACCACAGTCACCAGGTCCAGGTGAGGCCCAGGTATATAAGAGAGTATCCAGGTCCCAATGATGCCCAGGTAAGGACCAGAGTCAACAGGTTCAGGAGAGGCGCAAATATGGATCAGAGTCATTGTGTTCCAGGTGAGTCCAGATGGAGACCACAGGAACCAGGTCCAGGAGAGCCCCATATGGGAACCAGAGCCACCAGATCCAGGAGAGGTTCAGGTGGGACCACAGTCACAAGGTCCAGGTAAGGTGCAGGTGGCAACAGGATTTACCAAGTCCAGGTGAGGCCCAGGTGGCGACCAGTCACCAGATCCAGGTGAAAACCAGCTAAGGTCCAGATTCACCACCCCCAAGGAAAGCCCACGGGGTGACTAGAGTCACCAGGTAAGGGTGAGGCCCAGAGGGGCAACCAGAGTCACCAGTTTAGTTTGAGGCCCATAATGGGACCAGAGATCCCGGGTCAAAGTGAGGCCCAGGTGTGGAATAGTGTATCCAGGTCCGAATGATGCCTGGGTGAGGACCAGAGTCACTAAGGCCATGCAGGCCCAGATGGGGAACAAAATCACTAGGTCCTGGTGAGGCATAGAATAAGACCACAGTCACCAGTATCAGGGGAGGCACTTGTGGGAACCAGAGCCACTCTATGCAGCTGAGTCCCAGGTCCATGTGAGGCCCACGTTAGGACCAGATTCATCAGGTCGAATTGAGGCATAGCTGGGGACAAGAGTCATCAGGTCTGGGTGCGGCCTAGATTGGGCAAGATTCAGCAGTTCTGAGTTAGGTCAAAGTGGGGATGAGAGACCTTAGGTCCAGGTGAGGCCAAAGTGAGGACGAGAGTCACCAGATCCAGGTGAGGTCCAGGTGGGGACCAGAGTCACCAGATCCAGGCGAATTCCAGGTGGGGACCAGAGTGACCAGATGCAAGTGAAGCCCAGGTGGGGACGAGAGTCACTAGGTCCAGATGAGACCCATGTGAGGACCAGAGTTACCAGGTACATGTGAGGCCCCGGTGGGGATCAGAGGCAAAAGGTCCATGTGATTCTGTCTTGGGGACCATGGTGATCAGGTATACTTGTGGCCCAGGTGTGGAACACAGTAAGCAGGTCCAAGTGAGTCCCCGGTGGTGACAAGGGTCACCACGTCCAGGTAAGTCCCAGGTGGGGACCAGGATCACCAGGACCAGGGGAGGCCCTTGAAAGAACCAGAGTCAACAGTTCGAGGTCAGGCGCAGGTGGCAACCAGGGTCAGCAGGTCCAAGTCAGGCCAAAGTGGGTTTCACAGTCACTAGGGTATGGTGAGGCCCAGAGGGGAACCAGAGTCACATGGTCCAGGTGAGGTCCAGTTGTGAAACACAGTCACCGGGGCCCAATTTTGCCCAGATGAGACCTTGATCAACAGGGCCAGGTGAGGCCCAGATGGGGACCGGAGTCCCTAAATCCAGGTAATGTCCAGGTCGGGACCACTGTCACCAGATCCAGGGTAGTCTCAGGTGCAGACCAGAATCAACAGGTCCAGGTGAGGTGCAGGTGGCAACCACACTCACCAGGTCCCCGTGAGGCCCTGGTGGGGACCAGAGTCACGAGGTACATGAGAAGCTAGAAACACTGCAGCCACCAGGTCCAGATGATGTCCATGTGGGAACGAGAATCACCAGTTACAGGTGAGGACCAGGTGGGGATACGACTCACCATGTCCAGGTGAGACCCAGGTGGGAACGAGTGTCACCATGTCCAGGTGTGGCCCAGGTGAAGACCAGAGTTAATAGGTCCGGCTGGGTCACTGTTAGTGAACAGTGTAACCATATCCTGATGCTACCAAGGATGGTACCTGAGACACCAGGTCCTGGTGAGGCCCAGGTTGGACCAGAGACATGAGGTCCAGGTGAGGTCCCGACGGGAACCACAGTCACCAGGTCAGGTGAGGCCATGCTTAGGATCAGAGTCACCAGTTACAGCTGAGGCCCAGGTGGAGCCAGAGTCACTAAGTACAGAAGAGGCCAAAGTCAGGACCAGTGTTACAAGGATCAGGTCAGTCCCAGTGGGGAATAGAGTAACCACATCCCGATGATGCCCAGGTAGAACCAGAGTCACCAGGTCCAGATGAGGCGCAGGTGGGGAGCATGTTCACTAGGTCCCAGCGAAGCCCAGTTGAGGACCAGAGTCACCAGATCTGGTTGAGGCTTAGAGAGGTACCAGAAACACCTAGTCCAGGTGACATCCAGATGGGGACCAGAGTCACCAGGTCCAGGTTATTCCCAGGTGGTGAACAGAGTTACGAGTTCCGGGTGAGGACCAGGTAAGGACCAGAGTCACCAGGTCCAAGTGAGGCCCAAGTGGGGACCTGTGTCACCAGGCATGTGTGAGGCCCATGTGACAACCCCCCTCACCAGGTACAGGTGAGGCCAACCTGCAAGCCATGCAGAGGAACCATGTCCAGATGATGCCGAGGTAGGGACTAGAGTTCTCAGGTCCAGGTGAGGCCAACCTGCAAGCCATGCAGTGAACATGTCCCGATGATGGCCAGGTAGGGATCAGAGTCACCAGGTCCAAATGAGGCCCAGATGGAGCATATTCACTAGGTGCAGGTGAGGCCCAGTTGAGGATCACAGTCACCATTTCTGCTTGAGTCCTAGAGGAGTACCAGAATCACCTGGACCAGGTGACATCCAGATGGGGACCAGAGTCACCAGGTCAGGGTGAGGCCCAGAGAGGTTCCAGAGTCATCATGTCCAGGTGAGGCTCAGGTGTGGAACAGAGTGACCAGGTACCAATGATGCCCAGGTGAGGACGAGAGTCACCAGATCTGGGTGACGTGCAGATACGATCAGAGTCACCAGTTCCAGGTGAGGCCAAGAAGGAGTCCACAAAAATCAGGTCCAGGTGGCGAACAAAGTCACCAGGAATGGGTGAGGCCCAGATGGGGACCAGATTCACCAGCCCAGGTGAGGCCCAGGTAGTGAGCAGAGTTCCCTGGGTCTGGGAGAGGACCAGGTAAGGACCAGATTAATAGGTCAAAGAGGCCCACGTGGGGACCTGAGTCACCAGGTTTGGGTGAGGCCCAGGTGGCAACCCCACTCACCAGGTCCAAGTGAGGCCAACCTGCAGGCCAGAGTCACCAGATCCAGGTGAGGCCCTAGTGGGGAACGGGGTCACCAGGTAAATGTGAGTCTACAAGTACACCACAGTCACCAGGTCCAGGTGTGGTTCTTGTGGGAACGAGAGTCTCCAGGTCCAGGTGAGACCCAGGTGGGGACGACAGCCTCCAGGTCCAAATTGAGGCCTCGGTTGGGGGACCAGGGTCATCAGGACCAGTTGAGGCCAAAGTGTGGAGATAAGTTATCATGTCCATGTGAGGCCCAGGTGCGGAACAGAGTAACCATGTCCCATTGCTGCCAGGTGGGAAAAGAGTCACAAGGTCCAGACGAGGCCTAAGTGAGGAGGAGATTCACCAGGTCCTGTTGAGGACTAGCTGAGGACCAGTGTCCCCAGCTCCGGGTGTGTCCCAGAGGGGGACCAGAGTCCCCCGGTTCTGGTGATATCCAGGTGGGGACCAGAGTCACCATCAGGTTGAGGCCCAGAGGGGGACGTGAATCACTAGGTCCAGGTGAGTCCCCGATGTGGAACTGAGAAACCAGGTCCCATGATGCCCATATGAGGACCTGAGTCACCAGGTCCAGGAGAGGTCCCTGTGGGAACCAGTCACCTGTCCAGGTGAGGCCCATGTGGGACCACAGTCACCAGGGCCAGGTGGGGCCAAGACATATAAGAGAGTATTAAGGTCCCAATGATGCCCAGGTAAGGACCAGAGTCAACAGGTCCAGGAGAGGCCCAAATATGGATCAGAGTCATTGTGTTCCAGGTGAGGTCAGATGGAGACCACAGGAACCAGGTCCAGTAGAGCCCCATATGGGAACCAGAGACACCAGATCCCGGTGAGGTCCAGGTGGGACCACAGTCACAAGGTCCAGGTGAGGCGCAGGTGGCAACAGGATTTACCAAGTCCAGGTGAAGCCCAGGTGGCGACCAGTCACCACATCCAGGTGCGGACCAGCTAAGGACCAGATTCACCAGGCGCAAGTGAAGCCCAAGGGGTAACCCGAGTAACCAGGTAAGGGTGAGTCCCAGACGGGAAGCAGAGTAACCAGTTTAGTTTGAGGCCCAGAATGGGACCAGAGGTCCCTGGACAAAGTGAGGCCCAGTGTGGAATAGAGTATCCAGGTCCCAATGATGCCTGGGTGAGGACCAGAGTCACTATGGCCATGGAGTCCCAGATGGGGAACAGAATCACTAGGTCTTGGTGAGGCATAGAATAAGACCACAGTCAGCAGTATCAGGTGAGCCCCTTGTGGGAACCAGAGCCACTCTATCCAGCTGAGTCCCAGGTCCATGTGAGGCCCCCGTGAGGACCAGATTCATCAGGTCGAATTGAGGCATAGCTGGGGACAAGAGTCATCAGTTCTGGGTGCGGCCTAGATGGGGCAAGATTCAGTAGTTCTGAGTTAGGTCAAAGTGGGGATGAGAGACACCAGGTCCAGGTGAGGCCATACTGAGGACCAGAGTCACCAGATCCAGGTGAGGTACATGTGGGGACCAGGGTCACCAGATCCAGGTGAATTCCAGGTGGGGACCAGAGTCACCAGATCCAGGTGAGGTCCAGGTGGGGACCAGAGTCACTAGGTCCAGGTGAGACCCAGGTGGGGACCAGAGTTACCAGTTACACGTGAGGCCCAGCTGGGGATCAGAGACAACAGGTCCATGTGAGGCCGGCTTGGGGATCATGGTCAACAGGACTACTTGAGGCCCAGGTGTGGAACACAGTAAGCAGGTCCAGGTGAGTCCCCGGTGGTAACTAGAGTCACCACGTCCAGGTGAGGCCCAGGTGGGCACCAGGATCACCAGGTACAGGGGAGGCCCTTGAAAGAACCACAGTCAACAGTTCGAAATCAGACGCAGGTGGCAACCAGGGTCAGAAGGTTCAAGTCAAGCCAAAGTGGGGTTCACTGTCACTACGGCACGGAGATACCCTGAGTGGGACCAGAGTCACCTGGTCCAGTTTGGTCCAGTTGTGGAACACAGTCACCGGGTCGCAGGTTTGCCAGGTTGAGGACCATGGTCAACAGGACCAGGTGAGGCCCAGATGGGGACCTGAGTCCCCAAAGCAGTGAAGCCGAGGTGGGGACCACATCACCATATCCAGGGTAGTCTCACGTGCAGACCAGAATCATCAGGTGCAGGTGAGGTGCAGGTGGCAACCAAACTCACCAGGTCCCGGTGAGGCCCTGGTGGGGACCAGAGTCACGAGGTACATGAGAATCTAGAAACACTGCAGCCACCAGGACCACATGATGTACATTTGGGAACGAGAATCACCAGTTACCAGTGAGGACCAGGTGGGGATCCGACTCACAATGTCCAGGTGAGACCCATGTGGGAACCAGTGTCACCATGTCCAGTTGTGGCCCAGGTGAAGACCAGAGTTAATAGGTCCGGCTGGGTCACTGATAGTGAACAGTGTAACCATATCCTGATGCTACCCAGGTGGGTACCAGAGACACCAGGTCCTGGTGAGGCCCAGGTGGGACCAGAGACCTGAGGTCCAGGTGAGGTCCGATGAGAACCACAGTCACCCGGTCAGGTGAGGCCATGCTTTGGATCAGAGTCACTAGTTACTGGTGAGACCCAGGTTTGAGCCAGAGTCACCTGGTACAGAAGATGCCAACGTCAGGACCAGAGTTACCAGGATCAGGTCTGTCCCAGTGGGGAATAGAGTAACCATGTCCCGGTGATGCCCAGGTAGAACCAGAGTCACCAGGTCCAGATGAGGCGCAGGTGGGAGCATGTTCACTAGGTCCCGGTGAGGCCCAGTTGAGGCCCAGAGTCACCAGGACAAGTTGAGGCCTAGAGGGTTTCCAGATTCACCTCGTCTAGGTGACATCCAGACGGGGACCAGAGTCACCATGTCAGGGTGAGGCCAAGAGGGGACCCAGAGTCAGCATGTCCAGGTGAGGCTCAAGTGTGGAACAGAGTATCCAGGTCATAATGGTCCACAGGTGAGGACCAGAGTCACCAGATCTGGGTGAGGCCCAGTTAGGATCAGAGTCAACAGTTCCAGTTGAGGACAAGAAGGAGTCCACAGCAATCAGGTCCAGGTGGGGAAGAAAGTCAACAGGACTGGGTGAGGCCCAGATGGGGACCAGAATCACCAGGTCCAGTTGATTCCCAGGTGGTGACCAGGGTTACCAGGTCCGGGGGAGGACCAGGTAAGGACCAGATTCACCAGGTCCAAGTGAGGCCCACGTGGGGACCTGTGTCACCAGGTATTTGTGAGCCCCAGGTGGCAACCCCACTCACCAGGTCCGGCTGAGGCCAACATGCTGGCCATGCAGAGGAACCGTGTCCCGATGATGTCCAGGTAGGGACCAGAGTTACCAGGTCCAGGTGAGGCCAACCTGCAGGCCATGCAGTGGAACCATGTCCCGATGGTGCCCACGTAGGTACCAGAGGCACTGAGCTCCAAATGAGGCCCAGATGGAGCATATTCACTAGGTCCAGGTGAGGCCCAGTTGAGGACCAGAGTCACCAGATGTGGTTGAGGCCTAGAGGGGTACCAGAATCCCCTGGTCCAGGTGACATACAGATGGGGACCAGAGTCACCAGGTCAGGGTGAGGCACAGAGAGGTTCGAGAGTCATCATGTCCAGCTGAGGCTCAGCTGTGGAACAGAGTCACCAGGTACCAATGATGCCCAGGTGAGTACCAGAGTTACCAGATCTGGGTGACGCGCAGATAGGATCAGAGTCACCAGGTCCAGGTGAGGCCAAGAAAAAGTCCACAGCAATCAGGTCCAGGTGGGGAACAAAGTCACCAGGACTGGTGAGGCCCAGATGGGGACCAGATTCACCAGGTCCAAGTGAGGCCCAGGTGGTCACCAGAGTCCCCGGTTCTGGGAGAGGACCAGGTAAGGACCAGATTCACCAGGTCCAAGAGGCCCACGTGTGGACCTGAGTCACCAGGTATGGGTGAGGCTCTGGTGGCAACCCCAGTCACCAGGTCCAGGTGAGGCCAGCCTGCAGGCCAGAGTCACCAGATCCAGGTGAGGCCGGGTGGGGACGGGAGTCACAAGGTAAATGTGAGTCTACAAGAACACCACAGTCACCAGGTCCAGGTGTGGTTCATGTGGGAACAGGAGTCACCAGATCCAGCTGAGAACCAGTTGGGGACGACAAGTCACCAGGTCCAGATTGAGGCCTAGGTTGGGGGACGAGAGTCATCAGGACCAGTTGAGGCCAAAGTGTGCAGCAAAGTTATCATGTCAAGGTGAGGTCCAGGTGGGGAACAGAGTAACCATGTCACATTGATGCCAGGTGGGAAAAGAGTCACAAGGTCCAGACGAATCCTAAGATTGGAGTAGATTCACCAGGTCCTGTTGAGGCCCAGCTGAGGACCAGTGTCCCCAGCTCCGGGTGTGTCACCCGGTTCTGGTGATATCCTAGTAGGGACCAGTGTCACAAGTCAGGGTGAGGCCCAGAGGGGGACGAGAATCACTAGGTCCAGGTGAGGCCCCGATGTGGAACTGAGAAACCAGGTCCCATGATGCCCATATGAGGACCTGAGTCACCAGGTCCAGGTGATGTCCCTGTGGGAACCAGTCACCCCGTCCAGGTGAGGCCCAGGTGGGACCACAGTCACCAGGTCCTGGTGAGGTCCAGGTATATAAGATAGTATCCAGGTCCCAATGATGCACAGGTAAGGACCAGAGTCAACAAGTCCAGGAGAGGCCCAAATATGGATCAGAGTCATTGTGTTCCAGGTGAGACCAGATGGAGACCACAGGAACCAGGTCCAGGAGAGCCCCATATGGGAACCAGATCCACCAGATCCAGGTGAGGTCCAGGACGGACCACAGTCACAAGGCCCAGGTGAGGCGCAGGTGGCAACATGATTCACCAAGTCCAGGTGAGGCCCACGTGGTGACCTGTCACCAGATCCAGGTGCGGACCAGCTAAGAACCAGATTCACCAGGCCCAAGTGAAGCCCAAGGGGTGACGAGAGTCACCAGGTAAGGCTGAGGCCCCGAGGGGTAACCAGAGTAACCAGTTTAGTTTGAGGCCCAGAATGGGACCAGAGGTCCCTGGTCAAAGTGAGGCCCAGGTGTGGAATAGAGTATCCAGGACCCAATGATGCCTGGGTGAAGACCAGAATCACTAGGGCCATGAAAGCCCAGATGGGGAACAGAATCACTAGGTCCTGGTGAGGCATAGAATAAGACCACAGTCACCAGTATCAGGTGAGCCCCTTGTGGGTAACAGAGCCACTCTATCCAGCTGAGTCCCAGGTCCATGAGAGGCCCACGTGAGGACCAGATTCATCAGGTCGAATTGAGGCATAGCTGGGGACAAGAGTCATCAGGTCTGGGTGCGGCCTAGGTGGGGCAAGATTCAGCAGTTCTGAGTTAGGTCAACGTGGGGACGAGAGACACCAGTAAAGGTGAGGCCAAACTGAGACCAGAGTCACCAGATACAGGTGAGTTCCAGGTGGGGACCAGAGTCACCAAATCCAGGTGAAGTCCAGGTGGGGACCAGACTAACCAGTTCCGGGTGAGGCCCAGGTAAGGACAAGATTCAACAGGTCTACGTGAGGCCCACGTTGGGACCTGTGTCACCAGGCATGGGTGAGTCTCAGGTGACAACCCCACTCACTAGGTCCAAGTGAGGCCAACCTGCAGCCATGCCGAGGAACCATGTCCTGATGATGCCCAGGTGGGGTCTAGAGTTATCAGGTCCAGTTGAGGCGCACTTGCAGGCCATGGAGGGGAACCATGTCCCGGTAATGCCGAGGTAGGGATCAGAATCACCATGTCCAAATGAGGCCCAGATGGAGCATATTCACCAGGTAAAGGTGAGGCCCAGTTGAGGACCAGAGTCACCAGATCTGGTTGAGCCCTATAAGGGTACCAGAATCACCTGGTTCAGGTGACATCGAGTGGGGACCAGAGTCACCAGGTCAGGGTGAGGCCCAGAGAGGTTCCAGAGTCATCATGTCCAAGTGAGGATCAGGTGTGGAAAGAATCACCAGGTACAAATGATGCCCAGTTGAGGACCAGATTCACCAGGTCTGGGTGACGCACAGATAGGATCAGAGTCACCAGTTCCAGGTGAGGCCAAGAAGGCATCCACAGCAATCAGGTCCATGTGGGGAACAAAGTCACCAGGACTGGGTGAGGCCCAGATGGGTACCAGATTACCAGGCCCAGGTGATTCCCAGGTGGTGACCAGAGTTACCAGTTCCGGGGAAGGACCAGGTAAGGACCAGATTCACCAGGTCCAATTGAGGCCCACGTGGGGACCTGTGTCACCATGTATGGGTGAGGCACAATTGGCAACCTCACTCACAAGGTACAGATGAGGCCAACCTGCAGGCGATGGAGAGGAACCGTGTCCCGATGATGCCCAGGTAGGGACCAGAGTTACCATGTCCAGGTGAGGCCAACCTGCAGGCCATGCAGTGGAACCATGTCCCGATGATGCCCAGGTAGGGACCAGAGTTACCAGGTCCAGGTGAAGCCAACCTGCAGGCCATGCAGTGGAATCATATCCCTATGATGCCCAGGTAGGGACCAGAGTCACCAGGTCCAAATGAGGCCCACATGGAGCATATTCACTAGGTCCAGGTGAGGCCCAGTTGAGGACCTGAGTCACCAGATCTGGTTGAGACCTAGAGGGGTACCAGAATCACCTGGTCCAGGTGACATCCAGATGGGGACCAGAGTCACCAGGGAAGGGTGAGGCCCAGAGAGGTTCCAGAGTCATCATGTCCAGGTGAGGCTCAGGTGTAGAACAGAGTCACCAGGTACCAATGATGCCCAGGTGAGGACCAGAGTCACCAGGTCTGGGTGACCCGCAGGATAGGATCAGAGTCACCAGGTCCAGGTGAGGCCAAAAAGGAGTCCACAGCAATCAGGTCCAGGTGGGGAACAAAGTCACCAGGACTGGGTGAGGCCCTGATGGGGTCCAGATTCACCCGGTCCAGGTGATTCCCAGGTGGTGACCAGAGTTACCAGTTCTGGGTGAGGACCAGGTAAGGACCAGATTCACCAGGTCCAAGTGAGGCCCACGGGGGGACCTGTGTCACCAGATATGGGTGAGGCCCTGGTGGCAACCCCACTCACCAGGTCCAGGTGAGGCCAACCTGCAGGCCATGCAGAGGAACCGTGTCCCGATGAAGCCCAGGTAGGGATCAGAGTTACCAGGTCCAGGTGAGGCCAACCTGCAGGCCATGCAGAGGAACCGTGTCCCGATGAAGCCCAGGTAGGGACCAGAGTCACCAGGTCCATATGAGGCCCAGATCGTGTATATTCACTAGGTCCAAGTGAGGCCCATTTGAGGACCAGGGTCACCAGATCTGGTTGAGGCCTAGAGGGGTACCAGGATCACCTGCTCCAGGTGACATCAAGATGGGGACCAGAGTCACCAGGTCAGGGTGAGGCCCAGAGAGGTTCCAGAGTCATCATGTCCAGGTGAGGCTCAGGTGTGCAACAGAGTAATCAGGTACCAATGATGCCCAGGTGAGTTCCAGAGTCACCAGGTCTGGGTGACGCGCAGATAGGATCAGAGTCACCAGTTCCAGGTGAGGCAAAAAGAGTCCACAGCAATCAGTTCCAAGTGGGGAACAAAGTCACCAGGACTGGGTGAGGCCCAGATGGGACCAGATTCACCAGGCCCAAGGGAGGCCAAGGTGGTGACCAGAGTCCCCGGGTCTGGAAGAGAACCAGGTAGGACAAGATTCACCAGGTCCAAGAGGCCCACGTGGGGAAGGGGGTCACCAGATATGTGTGAGGCCCAGGTGGCAACCCCACTCACCAGGTCCAGGTGTGGCCAACTTGCAGGCCAGAGTCACCAGATCCAGGTGAGGCCCTAGTGGGGACTGGAGTCACCAGGTAAATGTGAGTCTACAAGAACACCACAGTCACCAAGTCCAGGTGTGGTTCATGTGGGAACGAGAGTCACCAGGTCCAGGTGAGACCCAGATGAGGACCACAGTCAACAGTTCCAGATTCAGGCCTAGGTGGGGGGACCAGATTCATCAGGACCAGTTGAGGCCAAAGTGTTGAGCAAAGTTATCATGTCCAGTTGAGACCTAGGTGGGGAACAGAGTAACCATGTCCCATTGATGCCAGTTGGGAAAAGAGTCACAAGGTACGGACGAGGCCTAAGTGAGGAGTAGATTCACCAGGTCCTGTTGAGGCCCATTTGAGGACCAGTGTCCCCAGCTCTGGGTGAGTCCCAGAGGGGGACCATAGTCACCCGGTTCTGGGGATATCCAGGTGGGGACCAGAGTCAGCATGTCAGGGTGAGGTCCAGAGGGGGACGAGAACCACTAGGTCCAGGTGAGGCCCCAATGTGGACCTGAGAAACCAGGTCCCATGATGCCCATATGAGGACCTGAGTCACCAGGTCCAGGTGAGGTCCCTGTGGGAACCAGTCACCTCGTCCAGGTGAGGCCCAGGTGGGAGCACACTCACCAGGTCCAGGTGAGGCCCAGGTATATAGAGAGTATCCAGGTCCCAATGATGGCCAGGAAAGGACCAGAGTGAACAGGTCCAGGAGAGGACCATATATGGATTAGAGTCATTGTGTTCCAGGTGAGGCCAGATGGAGACCACAGGAACCAGGTCCAGGAGAGCCCCATATGGGAACCAGAGCCAACAGATCCAGGTGAGGTCCAGTTGGGAACACAGTCAGGAGGTCCAGGTGAGGCGCAGGTGACAACAGGGTTCACCAAGTCCAGGTGAGGCCCAGGTGGCCAACAGTCACCAGATCCAGATGCGGACCAGCTAACGACCAGATTCACCAGGCCCAAGTGAAGCCCAAGGGGTGACCAGAGTCACCAGGTAAGGGTGAGGCCCAGAGGGGAACCAGAGTAACCAGTTTAGTTTGAGGCCCAGAATGGGACCAGAGGTCCCTGGTCAAAGTGAGGCGCAGGTGTGGAATAGAGTATCCAGGTCCGAAAGACGCCTGGGTGAGGACCAGAGTCACTAGGGCCATGCAGGCCCAGATGGGGAACAGAATCACTAGGTCCTGGCTAGGCATAGAATAAGACCACAATCACCAGTATCAGGTGTGCCCCATGTGGGATCCAGAGCCACTCTATCCAGCTGAGTCCCAGGTCCATGTGAGCCCTACGTCAGAACCAGATTCATCAGGTCGAATTGAGGCATAGCTGGGGACAAGATTCACCAGGTGTGGGTGCGGCCTAGGTGGGGCAAGATTCAGCAGTTCTGAGTTAGGTCAAAGTGGGGACGAGAGACACCAGGTCCTTTTGAGGCCAAACTGAGGACCAGAGTCAACAGATCCAGGTGAGCTCCATGTTGGAAAGAGAGTCACCAGGTCCAGGAGAGGTCCAGCTGGGGACCAGAGTCACCAGATATAGGTGAGTTCCAGGTGGGGACCAGAGTCACGAGATCCAGGTGAAGTCCAGGTGGGGATGAGAGTCACTAGGTGCAGATGAGGCCCAGGTGAGGACCAGAGTTACCAGGTACACGTGAGGCCCCGGGGGGATCAGAGGTAACAGGTCCATGTGAGGCGAGCTTGGGGACTATGGTCAAGAGGTTTAATTGAGGCCCAGGTGTGGAACACAGTAAGCAGGTCCAGATGAGTCCCCGGTGGTGACTAGAGACACCACATGCAGGTGAGGCCCAGGTGGACATCAGGATCACCAGGTACAGGGGAGGCCCTTGAAAGAACCAGAGTCAACAGTTCGAGGTCAGGCACAGGTGGCAACCAGCTCAGCAGGTCGAAGTCAGGCCAAAGTGTGGTTCACAGTGACTAGGGCACGGTGAGACCCAGAGGGGGACCAGAGTCACCTTGTCCAGGTGAGTTCCAGTTGTGGAACACAGTCACACGGTCCCAATTTTCCCCAGTTGAGGACCATGGTCAAAGGGCCAGGTGAGGCCCAGATGGGGACCGGAGTCCCGAAATCCAGGTGAAGCCCAGGTGGGGACCACAGTCACCAGATACAGGGGAGTCTCAGGGGCAGACCAGAATCACCAGGTCCAGGTGAGGTGCAGGTGGCAACCACACTCACCAGGTCCCGGTGAGGCCCTGGTGGGGACCAGAGTCACGAGGTACATGAGAAGCTAGAAACACTGCAGCCACCAGGTCCACATGATGTCCATGTGGGAACAAGAATCACCAGTTACAGGTGAGGATCAGGTGGGGATCCGACTCACCATGTCCAGGTGAGACCTAGGTGGGAACCAGTATCACCATGTCCAGGTGTGCCCCAGGTGAAGGCCAGAGTTAATAGGTCCCGCTGGGTCACTGTTATTGAACAGTGTAACCATATCCTGATGCTACCGAGGTGGGTACCGAGACACTAGGTCCTGGTGAGGCCCAGTTGGGACCAGAGAAATGAGGTCCAGGTGAAGTCCCGATGGGAACCACAGTCACCAGGTCAGGTGAGGCCATGCTTACGATCAGAGGCACCACTTACATGTGAGGCCCAGGTGGAGCCAGAGTCACCTGGTACATAAGAGGCCAAAGTTAGGACCAGAGTTACCAGGGTCAGGTCAATCCCAGAGGGTAATACAGTAACCATGTACCCATGATGCCCAGGTAGAACCAGAGTCACCAGGTCCAGATGAGGCGCAGGTGGGGACCGTGTTCACTAGATTCCGGTGAGGCCCAGTTGAGGACCAGAGTCACCAGGTCAAGTTGAGGCCTAGAGGGATACCAGATTCACCTGGTCTATGTGACATCCAGATGGGGAACAGAGTCCACATGTCAGGCTGAGGCCCAGAGGGGATCCAGAATCATCATGTCCAGGTGAGGCTCAGGTGTGGAACAGAGTATCCAGGTCATAATGGTCCACAGGTGAGGACCAGAGTCACCAGATCTGGGTGAGACCCAGTTAGGATCAGAGTCACCAGTTCCAGGTGAGGCCAAGAAGGAGTCCACAGCAATCAGGCCCAGGTGGGGAACAAAGTCACCAGGACTGGGTGAGGCCCAGATGGGGACCAGATTCACCAGGCCCAGGTGAATCCCAGGTGGTGACCAGAGTTACCAGTTCCGGGTGAGGACCAGGTAAGGACCAGATTCACCAGGTCCAAGTGAGGCCCGCGTGGGGACCTGTGTCAGCAGGCATGTTTGAGGCCCAGATGACAAACCACTCACCAGGTCCAGGTGATTCCAAAGTGCAGGCCATGCAGAGGAACAATATCCCAATGATACCCAGGTACTGAGTAGAGTTACCATGTCCAGGTGAGGCCAACATGCAGGCCATGCATTGGAACCATGTCCCTATGATGCCCAGGTAGGGACCAGAGTCACCAGGTCCAAATGAGGCCCAGATGGAGCATATTCACTAGGTCCAGGTGAGGCCCAGTTGAGGACAATAGTCACCAGATCTGGTTGAGGCCTAGAGGGGTACCAGAATCTCCTGGTCCAGGTGACATCCAGATGGGGTCCAGAGTCACTAGGTCAGGGTGAGGCCCAGAGTGGTTCCAGAGTCATCATGTCCAGGTGAGGCTCAGGTGTGGAACAGAGTCACCAGATACCAATGATGCCCAGGTGAGGACCAGAATCACCAGGACTGGGTGACGAGCAGATAGGATCAGAGTCACCAGTTCCAGGTGAGGCCAAGAAAGTGACCACACCAATCAGGTCCAGGTGGGGAACAAAGTCACCAGGACTGGGTGAGGCCCAGAGGGGGACCAGATTCACCAGGTCCAGGTGAGGCCCAGTTGGGGAACAGAGTCCCCGGGTCTGGGAGAGGACCAGGTAATGACCAGATTAAAAGGTCCAATAGGCCCACGTGGGGACCTGAGTCACCAGGTTTGGGTGAGGCCCAGGTGGCAACCCCACTCACCAGGTCCAAGTGAGGCCAACCAGCAGGCCAGAGTCACCAGATCCACGTGAGTCCCTAGTGGGCACCGGAGTCACCAGGTAAATGTGAGTCTACAAGAAAACCACAGTCACCTGGTCCAGGTGTGGTTCATGTGGGCACGAGAGTCACCAGGTCCAGGTGAGACCCAGGTGGGGACAACAGTCTCCAGGTCCAGATTGAGGCCTAGGTGGGGGGACCAGTGTCATCAGGACCAGTTGAGGCCAAAGGGCGGAGCAAAGTTATCATATCCATGTGAGGCCCAGGTGTGGAAGAGAGTAACCATGTCCCATTGATGCCAGGTGGGAAAAGAGTCACAAGGTCCAGACGAGGCCTAAGTGAGGAGTAGATTCAACAGGTCCTGTTGAGGCACAGTTGAGGACCAGTGTCCCCAGCTCCAGGTGAGTCCCAGAGGGGGACCAGAGTCACCCGTTTCTGGTGATATCCAGGAGGGGACCAGAGTCACCACGTCAGGGTTAGGCCCAGAGGGGGACGAGAATCACTAGGTCCATGTGAGGCCCCGATGTGGAACTGAAAAACCAGGTCTCATGATGCCCATATGAGGACCTGAGTCACCAGGTCCAGGTGAGGTCCCTGTGGGAACCAGTCACCTCGTCCAGGTGAGGCCCAGGTGGGACCACAGTCACCAGGTCCAGGTGAGGCCCAGGTATATAAGAGAGTATCCAGGTCCGAATGATGGCCAGGAAAGGACCAGAGTCAACAGGTCCAGTAGATGCCCAAATATGGATCAGAGTCATTGTGTTCCAGGTGAGGCCAGATGGAGACCACAGGAAACAGGTCCAGGAGAGCCCCGTATGGGAACCAGAGCCAACAGATCCAGGTGAGTTCCAGGTGGGACTACAATCACAAGGTCCAGGTGAGGCGCAGGTGGCAACAGGATTCACCAAGTCCAGGTGAGGCCCAGGTGGCGACCAGTCACCACATCCAGGTGCAGACCATCTAAGGACCAGATTCACCAGACCCAAGTGAAGCCAAGGGGTGACCAGAGTCACGAGGTAAGGGTGAATCCGAGAGGGGCACCAGAGTAACCAGTTTAATTTGAGGCCAAGAATGGGACCAGAGGTCCCTGGTCAAAGAGGGGCCCAGGTGTGGAATAGAGTATCCAGGTCCCAATGATGCCTGGGTGAGGACCAGAGTCACTAGGGCCATGCAGGCCCAGATGGGGAACAGAATACTAGGTCCTTGTGAGGCATAGAAAAAGACCCGAGTCACCAGTAACAGGTGAGACTCTTGTTGGAACCAGATCCACTCTATGCAGCTGAGTCCCAAGTCCATGTGAGGCCCACGTGAGGACCAGATTCATCAGGTCAGGTCGAATTGAGGCATAGCTGGGGGCAAGAGTCCCCAGGTCTGGGTGCGTCCTAAGTTTGGCAAGATTCTGCAGTTTTGAGTTAGGTCAAAGTGGGGACGAGAGACACCAGGTCCATGTGAGGCCGAACTGAGGACCAGAGTCACCAGATCCAGGTGAGGTCCAGGTGGGGACCAGAGTCACCAGATCCAGGTGAAGTCCAGGTGGGGACCAGAGTCACTAGGCCCAGATAAGGCCCAGGTGAGGACCAGAGTTACCAGGTA
The DNA here is from genome assembly GCF_011100685.1 of Canis lupus familiaris. NCBI lineage: Eukaryota > Metazoa > Chordata > Mammalia > Carnivora > Canidae > Canis > Canis lupus. Next base: position 23,451 of record NW_023330430.1, read on the forward strand.
CACTTGAGGCCCCGGTGGGGATCAGAGGAAACAGGTCCATGTGAGGCCGGCTTGGGGACTATGGTCAAGAGGTGTACTTGAGGCCCAGGTGTAGAACACAGTAAGCAGGTCCAGGTGAATCCCCGGTGGTGACAAGAGTAACCACGTCCAGGTGAGGCCCAGATGCGGACCAGGATCACCAGATACAGGGGAGGCCCTTGAAAGAACCAGAGTCAACAGTTCGAAGTCAGACTTAGGTGGCATCCAGGGTCAGCAGGTCCAAGTCAGGCCAAAGTGGGGTTCACAGTCACTAGGGCACGGTGAGACCCAGAGGGGGACCAGAGTCACCTGGTCCAGGTGAGGTCCAGTTGTGGAACACAGTCACCGGGTCCCAATTTTGCCCAGTTGAGGACCTTGGTCAACAAGGCCACGTGAGTCCCAGATGGGGACCGGAATCCCCAAATCCAGGTGAAGCTGAGGTGGGGACCACAGTCACCAGATCCAGGGTAGTCTCAGGTGCAGACCAGAATCACCAGGTCCAGGTGAGGTGCCGGTGGCAACCAAACTCACCAGGTCCCAGTGAGGCCCTGGTGGGGACCAGAGTCACGAGGTACATGTGATGCTAGAAACACATGGGATCCCTGGGTGGCGCAGCGGTTTGGCGCCTGCCTTTGCACCAGGGCGCGATCCTGGAGACCCGGGATCGAATCCCACGTCGAACTCCCTGTGCATGGAGCCTGCTCCTCCCTCTGCCTGTGTCTCTGCCAATCTCTCTCTGTGACTATCATAAATAAATAAAAATTAAAAAAAAGAAGCTAGAAACACTGCGGACAACAGGTCCACATGATCTCCATGTGGGAACGAGAATCACCAGTTATAGGTGAGGACCAGGTGGGAATACGACTCACCATGTCCAGGTGAGACCCAGGTGGGAACCAGTGTCACCATGTGCAGGTGTGGCCCAGGTGAAGACCAGAGTTAATAGGTCCGGCTGGGTCACTGTTAGTGAACAGTGTAACCATATCCTAATGCTACCCAGGTGGGTACCAGAGACACCAGGTCCTGGTGAGGCCCAGGTGGGACCAGAGTCATGAGGTCCAGGTGAGGTCCCGATGGGAACCACAGTCACCAGGTCAGGTAAGGCCATGCTTAGGATCAGAGTGACAGGTTGCAGGTGAGGCCGAGGTGGAGCCAGAGTCACCTGGTACAAAGAGTCCAAAGTCAGGACCAGAGTTGCCAGGATCAGGTCAGTCCCAGTGGGGAATAGAGTAACCATGTCCCGATGATGCCCAGGTAGAACCAGAGTCACCAGGTCCAGATGAGGCGCAGGTGGGGAGCATGTTCACTAGGTCCCGGTGAGGCCCAGTTGAGGACCAGATTTACCAGGTCAAGTTGAGGCATAGAGGGGTACCAGATTCACCTGGTGAGGTGACATACGGATGGGGACCAGAGTCACCATATCAGGCTGAGGCCCAGAGGGGCTCCAGAGTCATCATGTCCAGGTGAGGCTCAGGGGTGGAAGAGTTTATCCAGCTCATAATGGTCCACAGATGAGGACCAGAGTCACCAGAACTGGGTGAGGCCCAGTTAGGATCAGAGTCACCAGTTCCAGGTAAGGCCAAGAAGGAGTCCACAGCAATCAGGTCTAGGTGGGGAACAAAGTCACCAGGACTGGATGAGGCCCAGATGGGGACCAGATTCACCAGGCCCAGGTGATTCCCAGGTGGTGACCAGAGTTACCAGTTCCGGGTGAGGACCAGGTAAGGACCAGATTCACCAGGTCCAAGTGAGGCCCATGTGGGGACCTGTGTCACTAGGCATGAGTGAGGCCCAGGTGACAAACCCACTCACCAGGTCCAGGTGAGGGCAAACTGCAGGCCATACAGAGGAACCAGGTCCCAATGATGCCCAGGTAGGGAGGAGAGTTACCAGGTCCAGGTGAGGCCAACCTACAGGCCATGCAGTGGAACCATGTCCGATGATGCCCAGGTAGGGAACAGAGTCACCAGGTCCAAATGAAGCCCAGATGGAGCATAATCACTAGGTCCAGGTTAGGCCCAGTTGAGGACCAGAGTCACCAGACCTGGTTGAAGCCCAGAGAAGTACCATGATTCCCTGGTCCAGGTGACATCCATATGGGGACCAGAGACACCAGGTCAAGTTGATGCCCAGAGAGGTTCCAGAGTCATAATGTCCAGGGGAGCCTCAGGTGTGGAATAGAGTCACCAGGTACCAATGATGCCCAGGTGAGGACCAGAGTTACCAGGTACACGTGAGGCCCCGGTGGGGTTCAGAGGCAACAGGTCCATGTGAGGACGGCTTGGGGACCATGGTCAACAGGTCTACTTGAGGCCCAGGTGTGGAACACAGTAAGCAGGTCCAGGTGAGTCCCCGTTGGGGACAAGAGTCACCACGTGCAGGTGAGGGCAAGGTGGACACCAGGATCGCCAGGTACAGGGGAGGCCCTTGAAAGGACCAGAGTCAACATTTCGATGTCGGGGGCAGGTAGCAACCAGGTTCAGCATGTCGAAGTCAGGCCAAAGTGGGGTTCACAGTTACTAGGGCACGGTGAGACCCAGAGGGGGACAAGAGTCACCTGGTCCATGTGAGGTCCAGTTGTGGAACACAGTCAACGGGTCACAATTTTGCCCAGTTGAGGACCATGGTCAACAGGGCCAGGTCAGACCCAGGTGGGGACCGGAGTCCCGAAATCCAGGTGAAGCCCAGGTGGGGACCACAGTCACAAGATCCAGGGTAGTCTCAGGTGTAGACCAGAATCACCGGGTCCAGGTGAGGTACAGGTGGCGACCACACACACCAGGTTCCGGTGAGACCCTGGTGGGGACCAGAGTCACTAGGTACATGAGAGGCTAGAAACACTGAAGCCATCAGGTCCACATGATGTCCATGTGGGAAAGAGAATCACCAGTTACACGTGAGGACCACATGGGGATCCGACTCACCATGTCCAGGTGAAACCCAGGTGGGAACCAATGTCAGCATGTCCAGGTGTGGCCCTTGTGAAGACCAGAGTTAATAGGTCCGGGTGGGTCACTGATAGTGAACAGTGTAACCATATCCTGATGCTACACATGTGGGTACAAGAGACACCAGGTCCTGGTGAGGCCCAGGTGGGACCAGAGACTTGAGGTCCAGGTGAGGTCCCGATGGGAACCACAGTCACCATTTCAGGTGAGGCCATGCTTAGGATAAGAGTCACGAGTTACAAGTGAGGCCCAGGTCGAGCCAGAGTAACCTGGTACAGAAGAGGCCAAAGTCAGGAGCAGAGTTACCAGGATCAGGTCAGTCCCAGTGGGGAACAGAGTAACAATGTCCCGATGAAGCCCAGGTAGAACCTGAGTCACCAGGTCCAGATGAGGCACAGTTGGGGAGCATGTTCACTAGGTCCCGGTGAGGCCCAGTTGAGGACCAGAGTCACCAGGTCAAGTTGTCGCCAAGAGGTGTACAGGATTCACCTGGTCTAGGTGACTTCCAAATGGGGACCAGAGTCACCATGTCAGGCTGAGGCCCAGGGAGGTTCCAGAGTAGTCATGTCCAGGTGAGGCTCAAGTGTGGAACAGAGTAAGCAGGTACCAGTGATGCCAAGGTGAGGACCAGAGTCACTAGATCTGGGTAACGCGCAGATAGGATCAGAGTCACCAGTTCCAGGTGAGGCCAAGAAAGAGTCCACAGCAATCAGGTTCAGGTGGGGAACAAAGTCACCAGGACTGGGTGAGGCCTAGATGGAGACCAGATTCACCAGGTCCAGGTGAGGTCCAGGTGTTGACCAGAGTCCCCAGGTCTGGGAGAGGACCAGTAAGGACCAGATTCACCAGATCCAAGAGGCCCACGTGGGGACCTGAGTCACCAGGTATGGGTGTGGCCCAGGTGGCAACCCCACACAACAGGGCCAGGTGAGGCCAACCTGCAGGTCAGAGTCATCACATCCAGGTGAGGCCATAGTGGGGTCCGGAGTGACCAGAAAATGTGAGTCTATAAGAACACCACAGTCACCAGGTCCAGGTGTGGTTCATGTGGGAACGAGAGTCACCAGGTCCAGGTGAGACCCAGGTGAGGACAACAGTCACCAGATCCAGATTGAGGCCTAGGTGGGGGGATCAGAGTCATCAGGACCAGTTGAGATCAAAGTGTGGAGCAAATATATCATGTCCAAGTGAGGCCCAGGTGGGGAACAGAGTAACCATATCCCATTGATGCCACGTGGGAAAAGAGTCACAAGGTCCAGACCAGGCCTAAGTGAGGAGTAGATTCACCAGGGCCTGTTGAGGCCCAGTTGAGGACCAGTGTCCCCAGCTCCGGGTGAGTCCTAGAGGGGGAACAGAGTAACCCGGTTCTGGTGATATCCAGGTGGGGACCAGAGTCTCCACGTCAGGGTGAGGCCGAGAGGGGGACGAGAATCACTAGGTCCAGGTGAGGCCCCGATGTGGAACTGAGAAACCAGGCCCCATGATGCCCATATGAAGACCTCAGTCACCAGGTCCAGGTGAGGTCCCAGTGGGAACCAGTCATCTCGTCTGGGGAGGACCAGGAGGGACCACAGTCACCAGGTCCAGGTGAGTCCCAGGTGGGACCACAGTCAACAGGTCCAGGTGAGGCCCAGGTATATACGAGAGTATCCAGGTCCCAATGATGACCAATTACGTAACAGAGACAAGAAGTCCAGGAGAGGCCCAAATATGGATCAGAGTTATTGTGTTCCAGGTGAGGCCAGATGGAGATCACAGGAACCAGTTCCAGGAGAGCCCCATATGGGAACCAGAGCCACCAGATCCAGGTGAAGTCCAGGTGGGACCACAGTCACAAGGTCCAGGTGAGGCGCAGGTGGCAACATGATTCACCAAGTCCAGGTGAGGCCCAGGTGGCGACCAGTCACCAGATCCAGGTGCGGACCAGCTAAGAACCAGAATCACCAGGCCCAGGTGAAGCCCAAGGGGTGACCAGTGTCACCAGGTAAGGGTGAGTTCCAGAGGGGAAAACAGTGTAACCAGTTTAGTCTAAGGACCAGAATGGGACCAAAGCACCCTGGTGAAAGAGAGGCCCAGGAGTGGAATAGAGTGTCCAGTTCCGAATGATGCCTGGGTGAGGACCAGAGTCACTAGGGCCATGCAGGCCTAGATGGGGAACAGAATCACTAGGTCCTGGTGATTCATAGAATAAGACCACAGTCACCAGTATCAGGTGAGCCCCTTGTGCGAACCAGAGCCACTGTATCCAGCTGAGTCCCAGGTCCATGTGAAGCCCATGTGAGGACCGGATTCATCAGGTCTAATTGAGGCATAGCTGGGGACAAGAGTCACCAGGTCTGTGTGCGGCCTAGGTGGGGAAAGAATCAGCAGTTCTGAGTTAGGTCTAAGTGGGGACGAGAGACACCAGGTCCAGGTGAGGCCAAAGTGAGGACCAGAGTCACCAGATCCAGGTGAGGTCCATGTTGGAAAGAGAGTCACCAGGTCCAGGAGAGGTCCAGGTTGGGACCACAGTCACTAGAACCAGGTGAAGTCCAGGTGGGGACCAGAGTCACCAGATCGAGGTGAAGCCCAAGGTGGGGACCAGAGTCACTAGGTCCAGATGAGGCCCAGGTGAGGACCAAAGTTACCAGGTACACGTGAGGAGCCGGTGGAGATCAGAGGCAACAGGTCATTGTGAGTCCGGCTTGGGGACCATGGTCAACAGGTCCACTTGAGACCCAGGTGTGGAACACAGTAAGCAGGTGCAGGTGAGTCCCCCGTGGTCACAAGATTCACACGTCCAGGTGAGGCCCAGGTGGGGACCAGGATCACCAGGAAGAGGGGAGGCCCTTGAAAGTACCATAGTCAACAGTTCGAGGTCAGGCGCAGGTGGCAACCAGGGTAAGCAAGTCCAAGTCAGGCCAAAGTGGGGTTCACAGTCACTAGGGCACGGTGTGACCAAGACGGGGACCAGAGTCACCTGGTCCAGGTGAGGTCCAGTTGTGGAACACAGTCACCAGGTCCCAAATTTGCCCAGTTGAGGACCATGGTCAACAGGGCCAGGTGAGGCCCAGATGGGGACCGGAGTCCCGAAATCCAGGTGAAGCCCAGGTGGGGACCACAGTCACCAGATCCAGGGTAGTCTCAGGTGCAGACCAGAATCACCTGGTCTAGGTGTGGTGCAGGTGGCAACCAAACTCACCAGGTCCCGGTGAGGCACTGGTGGAGAACAGAGTCACGAGGTACATGAGAAGCTAGAAACAAATGGGAGCCCTGGGTGGCGCAGCGGTTTGGCGCCTGCCTTTGGCCCAGGGCGCGATCCTGGAGACCCGGGATCGAATCCCACGTCGGGCTCCCGGTGCATGGAGCCTGCTTCTCCCTTTGCCTGTGTCTCTGCCTCTCTCTCTCTCTGTGACTATCATAAATAAATAAAAATTAAAGAAAAAGAAGCTAGAAACCCTGCGGCCATCAGGTCCACATGATCTCCATGTGGGAACGAGAATCACCAGTTACAGGCGAGGACCAGGTGAGGATACGACTCACCATGTCCAGGTGAGACCCAGGTGGGATCCAGTGTCACCATGTCCAGGTGTGGCCGAGGTAAAGACCAGAGTTAATAGGTCCGGCTGGGTCACTGTTAGTGAACAGTGTAACCATATCCTAATGCTACCCAGGTGGGTAGCAGAGACACCAGGTCCTTGTGAGGCCCAAATGGGACCAGAGTCATGAGGTCCAGGTGAGGTCCCGATGGGAACCACAGTCACCAGGTTAGGTGAGGCCATGCTTAGGATCAGAGTCACCAGTTACAGGTGAGGCCCAGGTGGAGCCAGAGTCACCTGGTACAGAAGAGGCCAAAGTCAGGACCAGAGTTACCAGGATCAGGTCACTCCAAGTGGGAATAGAGTAACCATGTCCCGATGATGCCCAGGTAGAACCAGAGTCACCAGGTCCAGATGTGGCGCAGGTGGGGAGCATGTTCACTAGGTCCCGTTGAGGCCCAGTTGAGGTCAGAGTCACCAGGTCTAGTTGAGGCCTAGAGGGGTACCAGATTCACCTGGTCTGGTGACATCCAGATGGGGACCAGAGTCCCCATGTCAGGCTGAGGCCCAGAGGGGATCCAGAGTCATCATATCCAGGTGAGGCTCAGGTGTGGAACAGAGTATCCAGGTCATAATGTTCCACAGGTGAGGACCAGAGTCACGAGATCTTGGTGGGCCCAGTTAGGATCAGAGTCACCAGTTCCAGGTGAGGCCAAAAAGTTGTCCACAGCAATCAGGTCCAGGTGGGGAAGAAAGTCAACAGGACTGGGTGAGACACAGATGGGGACCAGATTCACCAGGACCAGGTGATTCCCAGGTGGTGACCAGAGTTACCAGTTCCGGGTGACCACCAGGTAAGGACCAGATTCACCAGGTCCAAGTGAGGCCCACGTGGGGACCTGTGTCACTAGGCATGTGTGAGGCCCAGGTGACAAACCCACTCACCAGGTCCAGGTGATGCCAACCTCCAGGCCATGCACAGGAACCAGGTCCCAATGACGCCCAGGTAGGGACGATAGTTACCAGGTCCAGGTGAGGCCAACCTACAGGCCATGCAGTGGAACCATGTCCCGATGATGCCCAGGTAGGGACCAGAGTTACCAGGTCCAGGTGAGGCCACCTGCAAGTCATGCAGTGGAACCATGTCCCAATGATGCCCAGGTAGGTACCAGAGTCACCAGGTCCAAATGAGGCCCAGATGGAGCATATTCACTAGGTCCAGGTGAGGCCCAGTTGAGGATCAGAGTCACCAGACCTGGTTGGGCCCAGAGGGGTACCAGACTCCCCTGGTCCAGGTGACTTCCATATGGGGACCAGAGTCACCAGGTCAGGTTGATGCCCAGAGATGTTCCAGAGTCATGATGTCCAGGTGAGGCTCAGGTGTGGAACAGAGTCACCAGGTACCAATGATGCCCAGGTGAGGACCAGAGTCACCAGGTCTAGGTGACGCGCAGATAGGATCAGAGTCACCCGTTTCAGGTGAGGCCAAGAAAGAGTCCACAGCAATCTGGTCCAGGTGGGGAACAAAGTCACCAGGACTGGGTATGGCCCAGATGGGGACCAGATTCACCAGGTCCCGGTGAGGCCCTGGTGGGGACCAGAGTCAAGAGGTACATGAGAAGCTCAAAACACTGCAGCCACCAGTTCCACATGAGTCCATGTGGGAACGAGAATCACCAGTTACACGTGAGGACCAGGTGGGGATCCGACTCACCATGTCCAGGTGAGACCCAGGTGGGAACCAGTGTCACCATGCCCAGGTGTGGCCCAGGTGAAGACCGGAGCTAATAGGTCTGGCTGTGTCACTGTTAGTGAACAGTGTAACCATATCCTGATGCTACCCATGTGGGTACCAGAGACACCAGGTCCTGGTAAGGCCCAGGTGGGTCCGGAGACATGAGGTCCAGGTGAGGTCCCGATGGGAAACACAGTCACCAGGTCAGATGAGGCCATGCGTAGGATCAGAGTCACCAGTTACAGGTGAGGCCCAGGTGGAGCCAGAGTTACCTGGTACAGAAGAGTCCAAAGAGAGGACCAGAGTTACCAGGATCAGGTCATTCCCAGTGTGGAATAGAGTAACCATGTCCCGATGATGCCCAGGTAGGGACCAGAGTCACCAGGTCCATATGAGGCCCAGATGGAGCATATTCACTAGGTCCAGGTGAGGCCCAGTTGAGGACCAGAGTACCAGATCTGGTTGAGCCCTAGAGGGGTACAAGAATCACCAGGTCCAGGTGACATCCAGATGGGGACCAGGGTCACCAGGTCAGGGTGAGGCCCAGAGAGGTTCCAGTGTCATCATGTCCAGGTGAGGCTCAGGTGTGGATCAGAGTCTCCAGGTACCAATGATGGCTAGGTGAGGACGAGAGTCACCAGGTCTGGGTGACACTCAGATACGATCAGAGTCACCCGTTTCAGGTGAGGCCAAGAAAGAGTCCACAGCAATCAGGTCCAGGTGGGGAAAAAAGTCACCAGGACTGGGTGAGGCACAGATGGGGACCAGATTCACCAGGTCCAGGTGAGAACCAGGTGGTGACCAGAGTTCCCGGGCTTGGAAAGGACCAGGTAAGAACAAGATTCACCAGGTCCAAGAGGCCCACGTGGAGACCTGAGTCACCAGGTATGGGTGAGGCCCAGGTGTCAACCCCACTCACCAGGTCCAGGCGAGCCCAACCTGCAGGCCAGAGTCACCAGATCCAGGTGAGGCCCTAGTGGGTACCGGAGTCACCACGAAAATGTGAGTCTACAAGTACACCACAGTCACCAGGTCCAGGTTTGGTTTATGTGGGAACTAGAGTCACCAGGTCTAGGTGAGACCCAGGTGGGGACCAGTGTCCCCGGGTCTAGGAAAGGACCAGGTAAGGACCAGATTCACCAGGTAGAAGAGGTCCACGTGGGGACCTGAGTCACCAGGTATGGGTGAGGCCCAGGTGGCGACCCCACTCACCAGGTCCAGGTGAGGCAAACCTGCAGGCCAGAGTCACCAGATACAGGTGAGGCCCTAGAGGCGACCAGAGTCACCATGTAAATGTGAGTCTACCAGAACACCACAGTCACCAGGTCCAGGTGTGGTTCATGTGGGAACGAGAGTCACCAGGTCCAGGTGAGACCCAGGTGGGGACCATAGTCACCAGGTCCAGATTGAGGCCTAGGTGGGGGGACCAGAGTCATCAGGATCATTTGAGGCCAAAGTGTGGAGCAAAGTTATCATGCCCAGTTGATGTCCATGTGGGGAACAGAGTAACCATGTCCCATTAATGCCAAGTGGGAAAAGAGTCAGAAGGTACAGAAGAGGCCTAAATGAGGACTAGATTCACCATGTCCTGTTGACGTCCAGTTGAGCACCAGTGTCCCCAGCTCTGAGTGAGTCCCAGAGGGGGACCAGAGTCACCCAGTTCTGGTGATATCCAGGTGGGGACAAGACTCACCACGTCAGGGTGAGGCCCAGAGGGGGACGAGAATCACTAGTTTCAGGTGAGGCCCCGTCGTGGAACTGAGAAAAAAGGTCCCATAATGCCCAAATGAGGACCTGAGTCACCAGGTCCAGGTGAGGTCCCTGTGGGAACCAGTCACCTCGTCAAGGTGAGGCCCAGGTGGGACCACAGTCACCAGGGCCAGGTAAGTCCCAGGTATATAAGAGAGTATCCAGGTCCCAATGATGCCCAGGTAAGGACCAGAGTCAACAGTTCCAGGAGAGGCCCAAATATGGATCAGAGTCATTGTGTTCCAGGTGAGGCCAGATGGAGACCACAGGAACCAGGTCCAGGAGAGCCCCATATGGGAACCAGAGCCACCAGATCCAGGTGAAGTCCAGGTGGGACCACAGTCACAAGGTCCAGGTGAGGCGCAGGTGGCAACATGATTCACCAAGTCCAGGTGAGGCCCAGGTGGCGACCAGTCACCAGATCCAGGTGCGGACCAGCTAAGGACCAGAATCACCAGGCCCAGGTGAAGCCCAAGGGGTGACCAGTGTCACCAGGTAAGGGTGAGGTCCAGAGGGGAAAACAGTGTAACCAGTTTAGTTTGAGGCCCAGAATGGGACCAAAGCACCCTGGTGAAAGAGAGGCCCAGCAGTTGAATAGAGTATCCACTTCCGAATGATGCCTGGGTGAGGACCAGAGTCACTAGGGCCATGCAGGCCTAGATGGAGAACAGAATCACTAGGTCCTGGTGATTCATAGAATAAGACCACAGTCACCAGTATCAGGTGAGCCCCTTGTGCGAACCAGAGCCACTGTATCCAGCTGAGTCCCAGGTCCATGTGAAGCCCATGTGAGGACTGGATTCATCAGGTCTAATTGAGGCATAGCTGGGGACAAGAGTCACCAGGTCTGTGTGCGGCCTAGGTGGGGAAAGAATCAGCAGTTCTGAGTTAGGTCCAAGTGGGGACGAGAGACACCAGGTCCAGGTGAGGCCAAAGTGAGGACCAGAGTCACCAGATCCAGGTGAGGTCCATGTTGGAAAGAGAGTCACCAGGTCCAGGAGAGGTCCAGGTTGGGACCACAGTCACTAGAACCAGGTGAAGTCCAGGTGGTGACCAGAGTCCCCGGGTCTGGGAGAGGACCAGCTAAGGACCAGATTCAACAGGTCCAAATGAGGCCCACGTGGGGACCTGAGTCACCAGCTATGTGTGAGGCCTAGGTGGCAACCCCACTCCCCAGGTCCAGGTGAGGCCAACCTGCAGGCCAGAGTCATCAGTTGCAGGTGAGGTCCAGGTGGGGACCAGTGTCACCAGATCCAGGTGAGGTCCATGTTCAAAGAGAGTCACCAGGTCCAGGAGAGGTCCAGGTGGGGACCAGAATCACCAGATCCAGGTGAAGTCGAGGTGGGGACCAGAGTCACCAGATCCAGGTGAAGCACAAGTGGGGACCAAAATCAATAGGTCAAGATGAGGCCCAGGTGAGGACCAGAGTTACTAGGTACACGTGAGGCCCCGGTGGGGATCAGAAGCAACAGGTCCATGTGAGGCCGGCTTGGGGACCATGGTCAACTGGTCTACTTGAGGCCCAGGTGTGGAACACAGTAAGCAGGTCCTGGTGAGTCCCCCGTGGTGACAAGGGTCACCACGTTCAGGTGGGGCCCAGTTGCGGACCAGGATCACCAGGTACAGGGGAGGCCCTTGAGAGAACCAGAGTCAACAGTTAGAGGTCAGGCGCAGGTGGCAACCAGGGTCAGCAGGTCCAAGTCAGGCCAAAGTGAGGTTCACAGTCACCAGGACACGGTGAGACCCAGAGGGGGACCAGAGTCACCTGGTCCTGTGAGGTCCAGTTGTGGAACTCAGTCACCGGGTCCCAATTTTGCCCAGTGAGGACCATGGTCAACAGGGCCAGTTGAGGCGCAGATGGGGACCGGAGTCCCCAAATCCAGGTGAAGCCCAGGTGGGGACCACAGTCACCAGATCCAGGGTAGTCTCAGGTGCAGACCAGAATCACCAGCTGAAGGTGAGGTGCAGGTGGCAACCACACTCACCAGGTCCCGGTGAGGCCCTGGTGGGGACCAGATTCACGAGGTACATGAGAAGCTAGAAACACTGCAGCCACCAGGTCGACATGGTGTCCATGTGGGAACGAGAATCACCAGTTACAAATGAGGCCCAGGTGGGGATCCGATTCACAATGTCCAGGTGAGACCCATGTGGGAACCAGTGTCACCACATCCAGGTGTGGCCCAGGTGAAGACCAGAGTTAATACGTCCCGCTGTGTCACTGATAGTGAAGAGTGTAACGATATCCTGATGGTACCCAGGTGGGTACCAGAGACACCAGGTCCTGGTGAGGCCCAGGTGCGACTAGAGACATGAGGTCCAGGTGAGGTCCCGATGGGAACCACAGTCAGAAAGTCAGGTGAGGCCATGCTTAGGATCAGAGTCACCAGTTACAGATGAGGCCCAGGTGGAGTCAGAGTCACCTGGTACAGAACAGGCCAAAGTCCGGACCAGAGTTACCAGGATCAGGTCAGTCCCAGTGGGGAATACAGTAACCATGTCCCGATGATGACCAGGTAGAACCAGAGTCACCAGGTCCAGATGAGGCGCAGGTGGGGAGCATATTCTCTAGGTCCCGGTGACGCCCAGTTGAGGACCAGAGTCACCAGGTGTAGTTGAGACCTAGAGGGGTACAAGATTCACCTGGTCTAAGTGACATCCAGATGGGGACTAGAGTCACCATGTCAGGGTGAGGCCCAGAGGGGATCCAGAGTCTTCATGTCCAGGTGAGGCTCAGGTGTGGAACAGAGTATCCAGTTTAATGGTCCACAGGTGAGGACCAGAGTCACCAGATCTGTGTGAGGCCCAGTTAGGATCAGAGTCACTAGTCCCAGTTGAGGCCAAGAAGGCGTCCACAGCAATCAGGTCCCTGTGGGGAACAAAGTCACCAGGACTGGGTGAGGCCTAGATGGGGACCAGATTCACCAGGCCCAGGTGATTCCCAGGTGGTGACCAGAGTTACCAGTTCTGGGGAAGGACCAGGTAAGGACCAGATTCACCAGGTCCAATTGAGGCCCACGTGGGGACCTGTGTCACCAGGTATGGGTGAGGCACAATTGGCAACCTCACTCACCAGGTCCAGGTGAGGCCAACCTGCAGGCCATGCAGTGGAACCATGTCCCGATTATGCCCAGGTAGGGACCAGGGTTACCAGGTCCAGGTGAGGCCAACCTGCAAGCCATGCATTGGAACCATATCCCTATGATGCCCAGGTAGGTACCAGAGTCACCAGGTCCAAATGAGTCCCAGATGGAGCATATTCACTAGGTCCAGGTGAGGCCCAGTTGAGGACCAGGTTCACCAGAACTGTTTGAGGCCTAGAGCGGTACCAGAATCACCTGGTCCATGTGACATCCAGATGGGTACCAGAGTCACCAAGGCAGGGTGAGGCCCAGAGAGGTTCCAGAGTCAGCATGTCCAGTTGAGGCTCAAGTGTAGAACAGAGTCACCAGGTACCAATGATGCCCAGGTGAGGACCAGAGTCACCAGGTCTGGGTGACGCGCAGATAGGATCAGAGTCACCAGTTCCAGGTGAGGCTAAGAAAGAGTCCACAGCAATCAGGTCCAGGTGGGGAACAAAGTCACCAGGACTGGGTGAGGCCCAGATCACCAGGTCCATGTGAGGTGCAGGTGGCAACCACACTCACCCGGTCCGGAGAGGCCCCGGTGGGGACCAGAGACACGACGTACATGACAAGCTAGAAACACTGCAGCCACCAGGTTCACATGATATCCATGTGGGAATGAAAATCACCAGTTACAGGTGAGGACCAGGTGGGGATCCGACTCACCATGTCCAGGTGAGACCCAGGTGGGAACCAGTGTCACCATGTCCGCATGTGCCCCAGGTGAAGACCAGAGTTATTAGGTCCGGCTGGATGAGTGTTAGTGAACAGTGTAACCATATGCTGATGCTACCCAGGTGGGTACCAGAGACACCAGGTCCTGATGAGGCCCAGGTGTAACCGGAGACATGAGGTCCAAGTGAGGTCCCGATGGGAACCACAGTCACCGGGTCAGGTGAGCCCATGCTTAGGATCAGAGTTACCAGGTACAGGTGAGGCCCAGGTGGAGCCAGAGTCACCTGGTACAAAAGAGGCCAAAGTCAGGACCAGAGTTACCAGGATCAGGTCAGTCCCAGTGGGTAATACAGTAACCATGTCACAATGATGCCCAGGTAGAGTCAGAGTCACCAGATCCAGCGAGGCGCAGGTGGGTAGAATATTCACTAGGTCCAGGTGAGGCCCAGATGAGGACCAGAGTCACCAGGTCTAGTTGACGCCTAGAGGGGTACCAGATTCACCTGGTCTAGGGGACATCCAGATGGGGACCAGAGTCACCATGTCATGGTGAGGCCCAGAGGGCATCCAGAGTCATCATGTCCAGGTGAGGTTCAGGAGTGGAACAGAGTATCCAGGTCATAATGGTCCACAGGTGAGGACCAGAGTCACCAGATCTGGGTGAGGCCCAGTTAGGATCAGAGTTGCCAGTTCCAGGTGAGGCCAAGAAGGAGTCCACAGCAATCAGGTCCAGGTGGGGATCAAAGACACCAGGAATGTGTGAGGCCCAGATGGGGACCAGATTCACGAGGTCCAGGTGATTCCCATTTGGTGACAAGGGTTACCAGTTCCGGGTGAGGACCAGGTAAGGACCAGATTTACCAGGTCCAAGTGACGCCCACGTGAGACCTGTGTCACCAGGTATGGGTGAGGCCCAGGTGGCAAGCCCACTCACCAGGTCTAGGTGAGACCAACCTGCAGGCCATGCAGAGGAACCCTGTCCCGATGATGCCCAGGTAGGGACCAGAGTTACCAGGTCAAGAAGAGGCCAACCTGTAGACCATTATGTGGAACCAGGTCGCGATGTTGCCCACGTAGGGACCAGAGTCACCAGATCCAAATGAGGCCCAGATGGAGCATATTTACTAGGTCCAGGTGAGGCCCAGTTGAGGACCATATCACCAGATCTGGTTGAGGCCCAGAGGGGTACCAGATTCACCTGGTCTAGTGACATCCAGATGGGGACCAGAGTCACCATGTCAGGGTGAGGCTCAGAGTGGATCCAGAGTAATCATGTCCAGGTGAGGCTCAGGTGTGGAACAGAGTATCCAGGTCATAATGGTCCACAGGTGAGGACCAGAGTCGCCAGATCTGGGTGAGGCCCAGTTAGGATCAGAGTCCCCAAGTCCACGTGAGGCCAAGAAAGAGTCCATAGCAATCAGGTCCAGGTGGGGAACAAAGTCACCAGGATTGTGTGAGGCCCAGATGGGGACCAGATTCACCAGGGCCAGGTGCGGCCCAGGTGGTGAGGTGAGTCCCCGGGTCTGGGAGAGGACCAGGTAAGGACCAGATTCACCAGGTCCAAGAGGCCCACGTGGGGACCTGAGTCAACAGGTATGGGTGAGCCCCAGGTGGCAACCACACTCACGAGGTCCAGCTGAGGCCAACATGCAGGCCATGCAGAGGAACCATGTCCCGATGATGCCCAGGTTGGTACTAGAGTTACCACGTCCAGGTGAGGCCAACCTGCAGGCCATGCAGTGGAACCATGTCCCGATGATGCCCAGGTAGGGACCAGATTTACCAGCACTAGATAAGGCCAACCTGCAGGCCATGCAGTGGAACCATGTCCCGATGATGGCCAGGTAGGGACGAGAGTCACCAGGTCCAAATGAGACCCTGATGGAGCATATTCACTAGGTCCAGGTTAGGCCCAGTTGAGGACCAGAGTCAAGAGATCTGGTGAGGCCTAGAGGGCTACCAGAATCACCTGGTCCAGGTGACATCCAGATGGGGACCAGAGTCACCAGGTCAGGATGAGGCCCAGAGAGGTTCCAGAGTCATCATGTCCAGGTGATGCTCAGGTGTGGAACAGAGTCACCGGGTACCAATGATGCCCAGGTGAGGACCAGAGTCAGCAGGTCTAGGTGACGCGCAGACAGGATCAGAGTCACCAGTTCCTTGTGAGGCCAAGAAAGAATCCACAGCAATCAGGTCCAGGTGGGGAACAAAGTCACCAGGACTGGGTGAGGCCCAAATGGGGACCAGATTCACCAGGTCCAGGTGAGGCGCAGGAGGTGACCAGAGTACCCGGGTCTGGGGGAGGACCAGGTAAGGACCAGATTCACCAGGTCGAAGAGGCCAACGTGAGGACCTGAGTCACCAGGTATGGGTGAGGCCCAGGTGGCAACCCCACTCACCATGTCCAGGTAAGGCCAATCTTCAGGCCAGAGTCACCAGATCCAGGTGAGGCCCAGGTATATAAGGGAGTATCCAGGTCCCAATGATGCCCAGGTAAGGACCAGAGTCAACAGGTCCAGGAGAGGCCCAAATATGGATCAGAGTCATTGTGTTCCAGGAGAGGCCAGATGGAGACCACAGGAACCAGGTCCAGGAGAGCCGATATGGGAACCAGAGCCACCAGATCCAGGTGATGTCCGGGTGGGACCACAGTCACAAGGTCCAGGTGAGGCGCAGGTGTCAACAGGATTCACCAAGTCCAAGTGAGACCCAGGTGGCAACCGGTCACCAGATCCAGAAGCGGATCAGATAAGGACCATATTCACCAGGCCCAAGTGAAGCCCAAGGGGTGACCAGAGTCACCAGGTAGGGGTGAGGCCCAGAGGGGGAACCAGAGTAACCAGTTTAGTTTGAGGCCCAGAATGGGACCCTAGGTCCCTGGTGAAAGTGAGGCCCAGGTGTGGAATAGAGTATCCAGATCCCAATGATGCCTGGGTAAGGACCAGAGTTACTAGGGCCATGCAGGCCCAGATGGGGAACAGAATCACTAGGTCCTGGTGAGGCATAGAATAAGACCACAGTCAGCTGTATCAGGTGAGCCGCTTGTGGGAACCAGAGCCACTGTATCCAGCTGAGTCCCAGGTCCATGTGAGGCCCACGTGAGGACCAGATTCATCAGGTCGAATTGAGGCATAGCTGGGGACAAGAGTCACCAGGTCTGGGTGAGGCCTAGGTGGGTGAAGATTCAGCAGTTCTGAGTTAGGTCAAAGTGGGGACGAGAGACACCAGGTCCAGGTGAGGCCAAACTGAGGACCAGAGTCACAGGCCCAGGTGAGGTCCATGTTGGAAAGAGAGTCACCAGGTCCAGGAGAGGTCCAGGTGGGGACCAGAGTCACCAGATCCAGGTGAAGTCCAGGTGGGGACCAGAGTCACCAGATCCAGGTGAAGCCCAGGTGGGGACCAGAGTCACTAGGTCCAGATGAGGCCCAGGCGAGGACCAGATTTACCAGGTACACGTGAGGCCCCGGTGGGGATCAGAGGCAACAGGCCATGTGAGGCCAGCTTGGGTACCATGGTCAACAGGTCTACTTGAGGCCCAGGTGTGGAACACCTTAACCAGGTCCAGGTGAGTCCCCGGTGGTGACAAGAGTCACCACGTCCAGGTGAGGCCCAGGTGGGGACCAGGATCACCAGGTACAGGGGAGGCCCTTGAAAGAACCAGAGTCAACAGTTCGAGGTCAGGCGCAGGTGGCAACCAGGGTCAGCAGGTCCAAGTCATGCCAAAGTGGGGTTCACATTAATTAGGGCACGGTGAGACCCAGATTGGGACCAGAGTCACCTGGTCCAGGTGAGGTCCAGTTGTGGAACACAGTCACAGGGTCCCAATTTTGGCCAGTTGTGGACCATGGTCAACAAGGCCAGGTGAGGCCCAGATGGGGACCGGAATCCTCAAATCCAGGTGAAGCCCAGGTAGGGACCACAGTCACCAATCCAGTGTAGTCTCGGGTGCAGACCAGAATCACCTGGTCCAGCTGAGGTGCAGGTGGCAACCACACTCACCAGGTCCCGGTGAGGCACTGGTGGGGACCAGAGTCACGAGGACATGAGAAGCTAAAAACACTGCAGCCACCAGGTTCACATGATGTCCATGTGGAAGCGAGAATCACCAGTTAAAGGTGAGGAACAGGTGGGGATCTGACTCACCATGTCCAGGTGAGACCCAGGTGGGAACGAGTGTCACCATGTCCAGGTGTGGCCCAGGTGAAGACCAGAGTTAATAGGTGCGGCTGGGTCACTGTCAGTGAACAGTGTAACCATATCCTGATGCTACCCAGGTGGTTAGCAGAGACACCAGGTCCTGGTAAGGCCCAGGTGGGACCGGAGACCTGAGGTCCAGGTGAGGTCCCGATGGGAAGCACTGTCACCAGGTCAGATGAGGCCATGCGTAGGATCAGAATCACCAACTACAGGTGAGGTCCAGGTGGAGCCAGAGTTACCTGGTACAGAAGAGTCCAAAGAGAGGACCAGAGTTACCAGGATCAGGGGATTCCCAGTGTGGAATAGAGTAACATTGTACCGATGATGCCCAGGTAGGGACCAGAGTCACCAGGTCCAGATGAGGCCCAGATGGAGCATATTCACTAGGTCCAGGTGAGGCCCAGTTGAGGACCAGAGTCACAGGATCTTGTTGAGTCCTAGAGGGGTACAAGAATCACTAGGTCCAGGTGACATACAGATGGGGACCTGGGTCACCAGGTCAGGGTGAAGCCCAGAGTGGTTCCAGTGTCATCATGTCCAGGTGAGACTCAGGTGTGGATCAGAGTCTTCAGGTACCAATGATGCCCAGGTGAGGACCAGAGTCACCAGGTCTGGGTGACACTCAGATAGGATCAGAGTCGCCAGTTCCAGGTGAGGCCAAGAAAGAGTCCACAGCAATCAGGTCCAGGTGGGGAAAAAAGTCACCAGGACTGGGTGAGGCACAGATGGGTACCAGATTCACCAGGTCCAGGTGAGACCCAGGTGGTGACCAGTTTCCCCGGGGTGGGAGAGGACCAGGTAAGAACAAGATTCACCAGGTCCAAGAGGCCCACGTGGTGACCTGAGTCACCAGGTATGGGTGAGGCCCAGGTGTCAACCCCACTCACCAGGTCCAGGTGAGGCCAGGCTGCAGGCCAGAGTCACCAGATCCAGGTAATGCCCTAGTGGGGACCGGTGTCAACAGGAAAATGTGAGTCTACAAGAACACCACAGTCACCAGCTCCAGGTGTGGTTTATGTGGGAACAAGAGTCACCAGGTCCAGGTGAGACCCAGGTGGGGACCACAGTCACCAGGTCCAGATTGAGGCCTAGGTGGGGGGACCAGATTCATCAAGACCAGTTGAGGCCAAAGTGTGGAGCAAAGTTATCATGTCCAGGTGAGGCCCATGCGGGCAACAGAGTAACCATGTCCCATTGATGCCACGTGGGAAAAGAGTCACAAGGTCCAGACGAGGCTTAAGTGAGGAGTAGATTCACCAGGTCCTGTTGAGGCCCAGCGGAGGACCAGTGTCCCCAGCTCCGGGAGAGTCCCAGAGGGGGACCAGAGTCACCCGGTTCTGGTGATATCCAGGGGTGACCAGAGTCACCACGTCAGAGTGAGGCCCAGAGGGGGACGAGAATCACTAGGTCCAGGTGAGGCCCCGATGTGGAACTGAAAAACCAGGTCCCATGATGCCCATATGAGGCCCTGAGTCACCAGGTCCTGGTGAGGTCCCTGTGGTAACCAGTCACCTCGTCCAGGTGAGGCCCAGGTGGGACCACAGTCATCAGGTCCAGGTGAGGCCCAGGTATATAAGAGAGTATCCAGGTCCCTGTGATGCCCAGGTAAGGACCAGCGTCATCAGTTCCATGAGAGACCGAAATATGTATCAGAGTCATTGTGTTCCAGGTGAGGCCAGATGGAGACAACACGGACCAGGTTCAGGAGAGCCCCATATGGGAACCAGAGCAACCAGATTCAGGTGAGGTCCAGGTGGGACCACAGTCACAAGGTCCAGGTGAGGCGCAGGTGGCAACAGGATTCACCAAGTCCAGGTGAGATCCAGGTGGCGACCAGTCACCAGAGCCAGGTGCGGACCAGCTAAGGACCAGATTCACCAGGCCGAAGTGAAGCCCAAGGGGTGACCAGAGTCACCAGGTAAGGGTGAGGACCAGAGTGTGAACCAGAGTAACCAGTTTAGTTTGAGGACCAGAATGGGACCAGAGTTTCCTGGACAAAGTGAGGCCCAGTTGTAGAATAGAGTATACAGGTCCCAATGATGCCTGGGTGAGGACCAAGGTCACTAGGGCCATGCAGGCCCAGATGGGGAACAGAATCACTAGGTCCCGGTGAGGCATAGAATAAGACCACAGTCAACAGTATCATGTGAGCCCCTTGTGGGAACCAGAGACACTCTATCCAGGTGAGTCCCAGGTCCATGTGAGGCCCACGTGAGGACCAGATTCATCAGGTCGAATTGAGGCATAGCTGGGGACAAGAGTCACCAGGTCTGGGTGCGGCCTAGGTGGGGCAAGATTCAGGAGTTCTGAGTTAGCTCAAAGTGGGGACGAGAGACACCAGGTCCAGGTGAGGCCAAACTGAGGACCAGAGTCACCAGATCCAGGTGAGGTCCAGGTTGGAAAGAGAGTCACTAGGTCCAGGAGAGGTCCAGGTGGGAACCAGAGTCACCAGATCCAGGTGAAGCCCAGGTTGGCACCAGACTCACTAGTTCCAAATGAGGCCCAGGTGAGGACCAGAGTTACCAGGTACACGTAAGGCCCCGGTGGGAATCAGAGGCAAGAAGTCCATGTGAGCCCGGCTTTGGGACCATGGTCAACAGGTCTACTTGAGGCCCATGTGTGGAACACAGGAACCAGGTCCAGGTGAGTCCCCGGTGGGGACAAGAGTCACCACGTCCAGGTGAGCCACAGGTGGGTACCAGGATCACCAGGTACAGGGGAGGCCCTTGAAAGAACCATAGTCAACAGTTCGAGGTCAGGCACAGGTCGCAACCAAGGTCAGCAGGTCCAAGTCAGGCCAAAGTGGGGTTCAGAGTCATTAGGGTACGGTGAGACCCGGAGGCGGACCAGAGTCACGTGGTCCAGGTGAGGTCCAGTTGTGGAACAAAGTCACCGGGTCCCAATTCTGCAGAGTTGAGGACCATGGTCAACAGGGCCAGGTGTGGCCCAGATGGTGACCGGAGTCCCCAAATCCAGGTGAGGCCCAGGTGGAGACCACAGTCACCAGATCCAGGGTTGTCTCAGGTGCAGACCAGAATCCCCAGGTCCATGTGAGGTGCAGGTGACAACCACGCACACCAGGTCCCGGTGAGTCCCTGGTGGGAACCAGAGTCACGAGGTACATGAGAAGCTAGAAACACTGCAGCCACCAGATCCACATGATGTCCATGTGGGAACGAGAATCACCAGTTACAGGCGAGGACCAGGTGGGGATCCGACTCACCATGTCCAGGTGAGACCCAGGTGGGAACCAGTGTCACCATGTCCAGGTGTGCCCCAGGTGAATACCAGAGTCAATAGGTCCGGCTGGGTCACTGATAGTGAACAGTATAACCATATCCTGATGCTACCCAGGTGGGTAGCAGAGACACCAGGTCCTGGTGAGGCCCAAGTTGGACCAGAGACATGAGGTCCAGGTGAGGTCCCGATGGGAACCACAGTCACCCGGTCAGGTGAGGCCATGCTTAGGATCAGAGTCACCAGTTCCAAGTGAGGCCCAGGTGGAGCCAGAGTCACCTGGTACAGAAGAGGCCAAACTCAGGACCACAGTTACCAGGATCAGGTCACTCCAAGTGGGAATAGAGTAATCATGTCCCGGTGATGCCCAGGTATAACCCGAGTCACCAGGCCCAGCTGTGGCGCAGGTGGGGAGCATGTTCACTAGGTCCTGTTGAGGCCCAGTTGAGGACCAGAGTCACCAGGTCTAGGTGAGGCCTAGAGGGGTACCAGATTCACCTGGTCTAGTGACATCCAGATGGGGACCAGAGTCCCCATGTCAGGCTGAGGCCCAGAGTGGATCCAGAGTAAACATATCCAGGTGAGGCTCAGGTGTGGAACAGAGTATCCAGGTCATAATGGTCCACAGGTGAGGACCAGAATCACCAGATCTGGGTGAGGCCCAGTTAGCATCAGAGTCAGCAGTTCCTGGTTAGCCAAGAAGGAGTCCACAGCAATCAGGTCCAGGTGGGGAAAAAGTCAACAGGACTGGGTGAAGCCCAGATGGGGACCAGGAAAACCAGGCCCAGGTGATTCCCATGTGGTGACCAGAGTTACCAGTTCCGGGTGACCACCAGGTAAGGACCAGATTCACCAGGTCCAAGTGAGGCCCACGTGGGGACCTGTGTCCCTAGGCAAGGGTGAGGCCCAGGTGACAAACCCACTCACCAGGTCCAGGTGAGGCCAACCTGCAGGCCATGCAGAGGAACCAGGTCCCAATGATGCCCAGGTAGGGACGAGAGTTATCAGGTCCAGGTGAAGCCAACCTACAGGCCATGCAGTGGAACCATGTCCCGATGATGCCCAGGTAGGGACCAGAGTTACCAGGTCCAGGTGAGGCCAACCTGCAGGTCATGCAGTGGAACCATGTCCCGATGATGCCCAGGTAGTGACCAGAGTCACCAGGTCCAAATGAGGCACAGATGGAGCATATTCACTGGGTCCAGGTGAGGCCCAGTTGAGGATCAGAGTCACCAGACCTTGTTGAGTCCCAGACGGGTACCATAATCCCCTGGACCAGGTGACATCCATATGGGGACCAGAGTCACTACGTTAGCTTGATAGCCAGAGTGGTTCCAGAGTCATCATGTCCAGGGGAGCCTCAGTGGGGAACAGAGTCACCAGGACCAATGATGCCCAGGTGAGGACCAGAGTAACCAGGTACACGTGAGGCCCCGGTGGGGATCAGAGGCAACAGGTTCATGTGAGGCCGGCCTGGGGACCATGGTCAACAGGTCTATTGAGGCCCAGGTGTGGAACACAGTAAGCAGGTCCAGGTGAGTCCCCAGTGGTGACAAGAGTCACCATGTCCAGGCGAGGCCCGGTGGGGACCAGGATCACCAGGTACATGGGAGGCGTTTGAAAGAACCAGAGTCAACAGTTTGACGTCAGGCGCAGGTTCCAACCAGGGTCAGCAGGTCCAAGTCAGGCCAAAGTGGGTTTCACAGTCACTAGGGCACGGTGAGACCCAGAGGGGAACCAGAGTCACGTGGTCCAGGTGAGTTCCAGTTGTGGAACACAGTCACCGCGTCCCAATTTTGCCCAGTTGAGGACCATGGTCAACAGGGCCAGGTGAGCCCCAGATGGGGACCGGAGTTCCCAAATCCAGGTGAAGCCCAGGTGGGGACCACAGTAACTAGATCCAGTGTAGTCTCAGGTGCACACCAGAATCACCAGGTGGAGGTGAGATGCAGGTGGCAACCACACTGACCAGATCCCGGTGAGGCCCTGGTGGGGACCAGAGTCACGAGGTACATGAGAAGCTAGAAACACTGCAGCCACCAGGTCCACATGATGTCCATGTGGAAACGAGAATCACCAGTTAAATATGAGGACCAGGTGGGGATCCGAGTGACCATGTCCAGGTGAGACCCAGGTGGGAACCAGTGTCACCATGTCCAGGTGTGGCCCAGGTGAAAACCAGAGTTTATAGGTCCGGCTGTGTCACTGTTAGTGAACAGTGTAACCATATCGTAATGCTACCCAGGTGGGTACCAGAGACACCAGGCCCTGGTGAGGCCCAGGTGGGACCAGAGACATGAGGTCCAGGTGAGGTCCTGATGGGAACCACAGTCACCATGTCAGGTGAGACCATGCTTAGAATCAGAGTCACCAGTTACAGGTGAGGCCCAGTTAGAGCCAGAATCACCTGGTACAGAAGAGGCCAAAGACAGGACCAGA
This sequence comes from Canis lupus familiaris, assembly GCF_011100685.1. Classification (NCBI taxonomy): domain Eukaryota; kingdom Metazoa; phylum Chordata; class Mammalia; order Carnivora; family Canidae; genus Canis; species Canis lupus. The sequence goes on from NW_023330430.1 coordinate 47,092, forward strand.
GTTACTAGGATCAGGTCAGTCCCATGGGGAACAGGCCTCAATGGACCCCTAATAGTGTGGATGCCACCTGGGCCTCACCGATAATTGGTGACTCAGGTATCCATGTGGGCCTCTTCTACCTGGTGATCTGGTCTTACCTGGTCCTCTCCCAGACCGGGGACTTGGTCACCACCTGGGCCTCACCTGGACCTGGTGGAATTGGTCCCCATCTTGGCCTCACTCAGTCCTGGTGACTTTGTTCCCCACCTTGACCTGATTGCTGTGGACTCTTTCATGGCCCTCACCTGGACCTGGTGACTCTTATCCTATCTGCGTGTCACCGACCTGGCGACTTGGTCCTCACCTGGGCATCCTTGGTACCTGGTGATCTGTTCCACACCTGAGCCTCACCTGGACCTGAGGCTGGACTCTGGAAAACTCGGGCCTCCCGACCTGGTGACTCTGGTCTCCATTGGATGTCACATGGACCAGGTGATTCTGGTACCCCTTAGGACAACCAGTTCTGGGTGACTCTGTCCTAAACTGGGCCTCACCTGGACCTTGAATAGCTCATCTGGGCCTCATTTGGACTGGTGACTTGGTCTACGGGCAGCATCGGGACATGGATCCACTGCAGGCCATGCAGGTTGGCCTCAGATGGACTGGTAACTCTGTCCATACCGGGCATCACACGGGACACGGTTCCTCTGCATGGCCTCCAGGTTGGTCTCACCTGGCCCTAGTTATGGGGTTGCCACCTGGTGCTCACCCATACATGTGTGGACACAGGTCCCCAGCTGGGCCTCACTTGGACCTGGTGAATCTGGTCCTTACTGGTCCTCACCCGAATGGGTGAACCCTGGTCACCACCTGGGAATCACCGTGAACTGGTGAATCTGGTTCCCCATCTGGGCCTACACAGTCCTGTTGACTCTCTTCCCACCTGGACCTGATTGGTGGACTGCTTTGCCTCAACTGGAAACTGGTGACACTGATCCTAACTGGGCTCACCGATCTGTTGACTCTGGTCCTCTCCTGTGGACATTATGACCTGGATACTCTGTTCCACACCTGAGCCTCACCTGGACAATGGACTCTGGATACCCTCTGGGCCTCAGCCTGACATGGTGATTCTGGCCCCATCTGATGTCACTAGATCAGGTGAATCTGTACCCTCTAGGCCTCAACTAGACTTGGGTCCTGGTCCTCAACAGGGCCTCAACGGGACCTAGTAAATCTGCTCCCACCTGCGCCTCATCTGGACCTGGTGACGCTGGTTCTATCTGGGCATCATCGCGGACATGGTTACTATG
>NW_023330431.1:0-84512 GCF_011100685.1 Canis lupus familiaris
GAATGGGTGCCGGGCACTGGGTGTTATTCTGTATGTTAGTAAATTGAACACCAATAAAAAATAAATTAAAAAAAATTAATAAAAAAAAGAAAGAATCGAATCGAATCGAATCGAAAAGAATAGAATAGAATCGATTCGAATCGAAAAGAATTGAATCGAAGAAAATCGAATAGAATAGAATCGAATCAAAAAGAATCGAATCGAATCAAATCGAGAGGAATCAAATCAATTCGAATTGAAAGTGTTAAATCGAATCGAAAGAATCGAATCGAATCAAAAAGAATCAAATCGAATCGAATCAAAAAGAATCGAATTGAATCGAAAGAATTGAAAAGAATCGAATTGAATAGAATCAAAAAGAATCGAATCGAATCGAAAAAAATCGAATCGATTTGAATCAAATCGAATAAAAAAGAATCAAATCGACTAAAATCGAAAAGAATCGAATCGATTCAAAAAGAATCGCATTGAATAAAATCGAAAAGAATCGAATCGAATCTAAAGAATCGATTCAAATCGAAATGAACTGAATCGTATTGAATCGAATAAAAAGGAACCAAATCGAATTGAAGAGAAAAGAATCGAAGAGAAAAGAAATGGATCAAAAAGAATCGAATTGAATGGAATCAAATGGAAAAGAAATGAATCGATTCGAATCAAATCGAATCAAAAAGAAATCAAACCGAATCGAAAAGATTCGACTAATATAATCAGATCGAATGGAAATGAATCGAATCGAATTAAAAACAATCAAACCGAATCGAACTGAATCGAAAAGAATCAAATAGAATCAAATCGAATCGAATAGAAAAGAATCAAATTGAATCAAATCGAAAAGAATCGAATCGAAAGGAATAAAATCAAACCGAAACGAATCGAATCGAAAAGAATCAAATCGAATCGAAAAGAATCAAAATTAGATCGAATTAAATCGAAAAGATTCGAATCAAATCGAATCGAAAAGAATCAAAATGAATCGAATCTAAAGGATTTGAATCGAATCGAATCGAAAAGAATCGAATAGAAAAGAATCAAATCGAATCGGAAAGAATCAAATCGAATTGAAAAGATTCGAATCAAATTTAATGGAAATGAAAAGATTCCAATCAAATCGAAAAGAATCGTATCGAATTGAAAAGAATCGAATTGAAACAAAAAGAATCAATTGCATCGAATTGAAAAGAATCGAATCGAATAGAATCGAAAAGACTTGAATCAAATCGAAAAGAATCGAATCGAATCGAATCAAGGGAATCAAAAAGAATCGAATTGAAATGATAAGATTCGAATCGAATCGAATTGAATCGAATTGAAAAAATCGAATCGATAGGAATCGTACCGAAATGAAAAGAATAGAATAGAATCGAAAAGAATCGAATTGAATCGAATCGAATCGAATTGTATCGAAAAGAATCGAATCTAAACAAAAATAATCAAATTGAATCGTATCGAAAAGAATCGAATCGAATCGAACTGAAAACAATTGAATCAAATCAATAAGAATCGAACTGAATCGAATCGAAAAAATCAAATAGAATCGAATAGAATGGAAAAGAATCGAATCGCATCGAATCAATAAAAATCGATTTGAATCAAAATGAAAAGAATCGTATCGAATTGAAAGGAAGCGAATCTAAACGAAAAGAATCGAACTGAATCTAATCGAAAAGAATCAAATCAAATAGAATCAAAAAGAATCGAATCAAATCGAACCGAAAAATATCGAATTGAATCGAATCGAAAAAAATGAAGAGAATCGAAGACTCGAAACGAATCGAATTGAAAAGAATCGATTCGAATCGAAATGAAAAGAATAGTATCGAATCAAACAGAAAAGAATCAAATCAAATCGACCCGAAAAGGATCGTATCGAATCAAATTGAAATGAATCAAAACGAATCGAAAAGATTCGAATTGTATGGAATTGAATCGAAAAGAATCGAATCGAATCGAAAATAATCAAATGAAATTTAATGGAATCAAAAGAATCGAATCGAAAAAAATCAAATCGAAAAGAATCGAAACAAATCGAATCAAGTCGAATGTAAAACAATCGAATCGCATCGAAAAGAATTGAGTTGAATCGTATCGAAAAGAATCCAATTGAATTGAAAAGAATCGAATCAAAAAGAATGGAATCGAAATGAAAAGAATGAATCGAGTCAAAAAGAACCATAATGAATCGAATCGAATGGAATTGAATTGAATATAAAAGAATCGAATCGAATAAAATCGATGAGTCGAATCAAATCGAATAGAATTGAAGAATCGAATCGAATAAAACCGAATCGAAAAGAATGGAATTTAATTGAATAGAAAAAAATCAAATAAAATCGAATAGAATCGAAAAGAAGCAAATCGAATCGAAAAGAATCGATTCGAATCGAAATGAAAAGAATCATATTGAATCAAATTGAAAAGAATCAAATTGTATCGAAAAGAATCAAATCGAATAGAAAAGAATCAAATAGAAACGAAAAGAATCAAATCTAAAAGAATAGAAAAGAATCGAATCAAAACGAAAGAATCGAATCGAATTGAAAAGAATAGAGTAGAATCGATTTGAATCGAAAAGAACTGAATCGAAGAAAATCAAATAGAATCGAATCAAAACGAATCGAATCGAATCAAAAAGAATCGAATCGATTCGAATTGAAAAGAGTTAAATCGAATCGAAAAGAATCAAAAAGAATCAAATCGAATCGAACTGAAAAGAATCAAATTGAATCGAATCGAAAGAATTGAAAACAATCGAATTGAATTGAATCAAAAAGAATCGAATCGAAAAGAATCGAATGGAAACGAAAGAATTGAATTGAATCAAAAACAATTGAATCAAATTTAATGGAATCCAAAGAATCGAATTGAATCGAATCAAAAAAAATCGAATCGAAAAGAATTCAAACGAATCGAAGTCAGGTCGAATGGAAAAGAATCGAATCTAATCGAAAAGAATCAAGGTGAATCGAATCGAAAAGAATCGAATTGAATCGAAAAGAATCGAATCAAAAAGAATGGAATCGAAATGAAAATAATGAATCGAATCGAAAAGAATCGAAACGAATTGAAAAGAATCATAACGAATCGAATCGAATTGATACGAAAAGAATCGAATCCAAAACAATCGAATCGAAACAAAATAATTGAATCCTATCGAATCGAATCGAAAGGAATCGAATTGAATCGAATCGAAAAGATTGATTCGAAACGAAAAGAATCGAATCGAATCGAATCGAAAAGGATCGAATTGAATGGAATCCAATCAAAAAGAATCTAATCGAATCGAAAAGAATCCAATCAAACTTAATGGAATCGAAAAGAATCGAATCGAATCGAATTTAATCGAAAAGAATCGAATCGAAAAGAATCGAAACAAATTGAATCAGATCGAATGGAAAAGAATCGAATATAACCGAAAAGATTCGAATCGAATCGAAAAGAAATGAATCGGATTGAAAAGAATCGAATCGAAAAGAATCAAATCGAAAAAAATCGAATCGAAATTAAAAGAATCGAATCGAATCAAAGCAAAAAGAATCGAATCGAATCAAAAAGAATCGAATTGAATCGAATAGAGAAGAATCTAATGGTAAGGATTCGAATCGAAAAGAATCCAATTGTATCGAATCAAAAAGAATCGAATTGAATAGAATACAAAAGAAAGGAATCGAATTGAATCGAAAAGAATCTAATCGAAAAGAATCGAATCGAAACGAAGAGAATCAAATCGGATCGAATCAAAAAGAGTCGAATCGAAATGAAAAGAATCGAATTGAATCGAAAAGAATTGAATAGAATCGAAAAGAATTGAATAGAAATGAATCGATCGAAATGAAAAGAATTGAATCGAATCGAATCGAAAACAATCGAATCAAAAAAATCGAATTGAAACAAAAGAATCGAATCGTATTGAATCAAATCAAAAAAATCTAATTGAATAGAATCGAAAAGAATCGATTTGAAAAGAATCTAATCGAATCGATAGAAAATTGAATCAAATCGAAATCAATCAAATCAAATCGAATCGAAAAGAATCGAATTGAATGGAAATGAATCGAAAAGAATCTAATTGAGTCGAAAAGAATCAAATCAAATTTAATGGAATCGAAAAGAACCGAATAGAATCAAATTGAACCAAAAAGAATCGAATCAAAAAGAATCGAAACGAAACGAATCGAAAATCATTGAATCGAATCGAATCTAAAAGAATCGAATGGTATCAAATCGAAAAGAATCGAATCGATATGAAAAGAATTGAATCGAATTGAATCGAAAAGAATCGAATCGAAAAGAATCAAATTGAAACGAAAAGAATCGAATCGAATAGAAAAGAATCAAATCGAAATGAATCGATTTGAAACGAAAAGAATAGAATCGAATTGAATGAAATATTCGAATCGAATCGAAAAGAACTGAATCGAATGAAATCCAAAAGAATCAAATTGAAATGAATAGAATCAAACCAAATCGAATTGAATCGAAGAGTCGATTCGAATCAAATCGGAACGAAAAGAATTGAATCGAATAGAATCGAATCAAAAACAAGCGAATTGAATAGAATAGAAAAGAATAGAATCGAATCGAAAAGAATCCAATTGACTCGAAAGGAATCGAATCGAAAAGAATCAAATCGAAACGAAAAAAAGCGAATCGAATCAATCAAAAAGAATAGAATCGAATCAAATAGAAAAGACTCGAATCGAATGGAAAAGAATAGAATCAAAAATAATCGAATTGAAGCAAAAAGAAATGAATTGAATTGAATCAAATGGAATTGAATCAAAAAGAATTGAATCGAAGAAAATCGAATCGAATGGAACTGAATTGAAGAGAATCGAATCGAATCGAAAAGAATCATATTGAATCGAATCGAATAGAAAAGAATCGAATCGAATCGAAAAGAATCGAATCGATTCAAATTGAATCGAAAATAATCAAATCAAATAGAATCAAAAAGAATCGAAAAAAAGAATCGAAATAAATCGAATCGAAAAGAATCGAACTGAATCGAAATGAAAAGAATCGAATCGAAAAGAATCGAATTGAAACGAAAAGAATCGAATCGAATGTAACGAAAAAAATCGAAACGAAAAGAATCGAATCAAAACAAAAGAATCGAATTGAATCGAATCAAATTGAAAAGAATCAATTCGAAAGAAACTGAAAAGAATTGAAGCGAAACAAACTGAAAAGAATCAAATAAAATCGAATCGAATCGAAAAGATTCGAATTGAATCAAATCGAATGGAAAAGAAATAAAATAGATTAGAAAAGAATCGAATTGCATCGAAAAGAATCGAATTGAATCGAATGGAAAAAAATCGAATAGAACCGAATAGAACCGAAAAGAATCGAAACAAATCAAATCGAAGAGAATCGATTCAAATAGAAATGAAAAAATCGTATCGAATCGAAACGAAAAGAATCAAATTGAATCAAATCGAAAAGAATTGAATCAAATCGAATCGAAAACAACTGATTCGAATCGAATTGAAAAGAATCGAATTGAATCGAATCGAATCGAACAGAATATAATCGAATCGAAAAGAATCGAATCAAATTTAATGGAATCGAAAAGGATCGAATCGAATCAAATTGAATAAAAAAGTCCAATCGAAGAGAATCGAAACGAATCCAATCAGATCGAATTTAAAAGAATCAAATCGAAAAGAATCGAATGGTATCGAATCGAAATGAAAAGAATTGAATTGAATAGAATCAAAAAGATTCGAATAGAAAAGTATCGTATTAAGCGATAAGAATCAATTCGAATCAAAAAGAATCGTATCGAATCGAAAAGAATCGAATTGATTCGAAAATAATCGAATTGAATCGAATCTAAAAGAATCAAATCATATGCAATCGAATAGATAAGAATCGATCGTATGGAATCGAATCGAAAAGAATCGAATTGAATAAAATAGAAAAGAAAGGAATCGAATTGAATCGAAAAGAATCGAATCGAATCAAAAAGAACAGAATCGAAATGAAAAGAATCGAAGAGAATCGAATCGAATCAAAAAGAATCGAGTCGAATCGAATCGAAAAGCATCAAATCGAAAAAAATCGAATTCAAATGAAAACGAATCGAATCGAATCGAAAAGAATCAAATTGAAAGAATCGAATCGAAAAGAATCGAATCTAAACGAAAAGAATCAAATCGAATGGAATTGAAAAGAATCGAATCGATTCGAAACGAATCGAAAAGAAACAAATCAAATAGAATTGTAAAGAATCGAAATAAATCGAAAAGAATCAAATCAGATCGAATCGAAAAGAATCAAATCAAAAAGAATCGAATCGAAACCAAAGAATCGAATCGAATCGAAGCAAAAAGAATAGTATTGAATCGAATCGAATTGATAAGAATCGAATCGAATAGAATCGAATCGAATTAAAAAGAATCAAATCGAATCAAATCGAATCTAAACGAAAATAATCAAATTGAATCGAATCGCATCGATAAGAAAAGAATCGAAAAAATTGCATAGAATTGAGTCAAATCCAAAAGAATTGAATTGAATTGAAAGAAATCGAATTGAATCGAATCGAATAAAAAATCGAATCGAATCGAATCTAAACGAGAATAATCGAATTGAATCGACTCGAATCGATAAAAATCGAATCGAAAAGAATCGAATCCAAATGAAAATATTCGAATTGAATCGAATCAAAAGGCTCGAATTGAGTCAAATCGAAAAGAATCGAATCCAATCGAAAAGAATCGAATTGAATCGAATCAAAAAAATCGAATCTAATCGAAAAGAATCGAATTGAATCGAATCGAAAATAAATGAATCGAATTGAAAAGAACCGAATAGAAAATAATTGAATCGAATCAAATTGAAAAGAATCGAAAAGAATCAAATCGAATTGAAAAGAATTGAATCAAATCAAAAAGAATCGTATCAAATCGAATCAAAAAGAATCGAATTGAATCAAATTGAAAAGAATCGAATCGAAAAGAATCATATAGAATCAATAGAATCGAATCAAAAAGAATTGAATCAAATTGAAAAAATTGAATCGAATTGAGTTGAAAAGAAATGAATCAATAAGAATCGAATCGAATCTAAAAGAATTGAACCGAATCAAATAGAAAAGAATCGAATCAAATAGAAAAGATTTGAATCGAATCGAATAATAAATAATCGAATTGAAACGAATCAAAACGAATCCAAAGGATCGAATTGAAAAGAATCCAATCGAAAAGAATTGAAACGAATAGAATCAAGTAGAATCTCAAAGAATCGAATATAATCAAATCGAAAAGAATCGAATCGAATTGAAAAGAATCGATTTGAATTGAATCGAACCGAATGAAATCGAATCCCATTGAAAAGAATTGAATCAAATCGAAAGAATCAAATTGAATCAAAGAATCGAATCGAATCAAATCGAAAAGAATCGAATCGAATCGAAGGGGTCGATTGAAAAGAATTGAATTGATTCGTAAAAAACGAATCGAATCGAATTGAATCGAATTGAAAAGAATCGAAAAATTGAATCGAATTGAAAGGAATCGAAAAGAATCGAGAAGAATCGAATCGAATCGAATTGAAAAGAATCAAATCGAATCGAATCGAATTGAAAAGAATCGAATCGAATCGAAAAGAATCGAATCGAGTTGAAAAAATCGAATCGAATTGAATCGAAAAGAATCGAATCGAAACAAATCGAAAGAATCGAATCGATTCTAAAAGAATCAAATCGAAAAGAATCGAATCAAAATGAATCGAAAAGAATCGAATCGAATCAAAAAGAATCGAAAACAAAAGAATCGAATCGACGAATCGAAAAGAATCTAATCGCAAGGATTCGAATCAAATAGAATAGAATCGAAAATAATCGAAGCGAATAGAATCAAAACGAATCGAATTGAAATAATCAAATCGAATCAAATCGAAAATAATCGAATTGAATCGAATCGAATCGAAAATAATCAAACCAAATTGAATCAAAACATATCAGCCGAAAATAATCGAATGAAATCGAATCAAAATTAATCTAATCGAATTGAATCGAAACGAATTGAATCGAAACGAATCCAATCGAAAATAATTGAATCAAAATGAATCGAATCGAAAATAAATGAATCGAATCAAATCAAAAATAATCGAATCGAAGTGAATTGAATCGAAAATAATCAAATCGAATCGAATCAAAAATAATCGAATCGAATCGAATTGAAGCGAATCAAATCGAAAATAATCGAATCTAAATGAATTGAATCGAAAATAAAGGAATCGGGAATTCCTGGGTGGCGCAGCGGTTTAGCGCCTGCCTTTGGCCCAGGGCGCAATCCTACAGACCTGGCATCGAATCCCACGTCAGGCTCCCGGTGCATGGACCCTGCATCTCCTTCTGACTGTTCTCTGCCTCTCTCTCTCTCTGTATGATATCATAAATTAAAAAAAAGAAAAGAAAAGAAAGGAATCGAATCAAAATGAACCGAATCGAATCGAACCTAATCGAAACGAATCGAATCGAAAATATTTGAATTGAATTGAATCGAATCAAAACTAATCGAATCGTATAGAATCGAAATGAATAGAAAATAATCAAATCGAAATGAATAGAACCAAAAATAATTGATTGAATCGAATCAAAACGGATCGAATCGAAACGAATGGAATCGAAATAATCAAATCGAATCGAATCAAAAATAATCGAATCGAAACGAATCGAAACAAATAGAATGAAAAATAATCGAATCGAAACAAATAGACTCGAAAATAATAGAATCAAATTGAATCGAATCAAACTAATCGAATTGTATTGAATCGAAACGAATCGAATTCGAAAATAATCGAATCAAAACGAAACGACTTGAAAATAATTGAATTGAATCGAAACGAATCGAATCGAAAATAATTGAATTGAAACGAATCGAATCTAAAATAATTGAATCAAATCAAATCGATAGAAATTAATTGAATCGAATTGAATCGAAAAGAATCGAATCAAAATTAAATAAAAAAGAATTGAAAAGAATCGAATCGATTCGAAAAGAATCAAATCGAATCGAAAAAGATCGAATCGAATCGAAAAGAATCAAATCGAATCGAATTGAATCGAAAAAGAAGAATCGATTTGAAAAGAATCAAATCGAATCGAAAAAGATCGAATCGAATTGAAAAGAATCAAATCGAATCGAAAAAGATCGAATCGAATCGAATCAAAAAGAATTGATTCGAAATGAATTGAATCAAATTGAAACGAAAAGAATCTAAACGAATCAAATAAAGAAGAATCGAATCGAAAAAAATCGAATCGAATCGAATTGAATTAAAAAGAATCGAATCAAAAAGAATCGAATCGAATCGAATCAAAAATAATCGAATCGAATAGAATCGAAATGAATCGAATCGAAATGAATCGAATCAAAATGAATCGACTCGAAAATAATTGAATCGAATCAAAAAGAATAGAATCGAAAAGAATAGAATCGAAACGAATCGAATCAAAAATAATTAAATCGAATTGAATCGAATTGAGTCGAAAATAATTGAATCAAAATGAATCGAATAGAAAAAAATCGAATCGAATAGATTCGAATCATAAATAATCAAATCTAATTGAAATGAATCAAATCGTAAATAATTGAATCGAAACGAATCGACTCGAAAATAATTGAATGGAAACAAAACGAATTGAATCGAAAATAATTGAATCGAAATGAATCGAATCGAAAATAATTGAATCGAATAGAATCGAATTAAATAGAAATTAATCAAATCGAACTGAATCGAAATGAATTGAATTGAAAATAATCGAATCGAAATGAATCGAATCGAAATGAATCGAATTGAATCGAACTGAAACGAATCGAATCGAAAATAATAAAATCGAAACGAATCAAATCGAAATGAATCGAATCGAAAATAATAGAATCGAAACTAATTGAATCGAAAAAATCTAATCAAATCGAATCAAATCGAATCGAAAAGAATCGAATCAAATTGAATAAAAAAGATTCGAAAAGAATCAAATCGAATAGAATTGAAAAGAAACGAATCAAAAACTTTCGAATTGAAATGAAAAATATCAAATTGAATCGAATCCAAGAAATCGAATCGAATTGAATCGAAAAGAATAGAATCAATTGAAAAAGATCAAATCGAATCGATCGAGTCAAAAAGAATCGAATAGATTCAAAAGAATCTAATTAAGTCGAATCGAATAGAATCAAAACATATCAAATAAAGAAGAATCGAATCGAATTAAAAAGAATCTAATCAAATTGAATCGAAAAGAATCGAATCCAAAGGAATCGAATCGAATCGAAAATAGTCGAATCGAAAAGAATTTAATCAAATAGATTTGAATTGAATCGAATCGAATGAAAAGAATCGAATCGAATTGAAAATAATCCATTTGAATCTAATCGAATTGAATTGAATATAATCGAATCGAATCGATCGAATCGAATTGAATCGAATGAAAAAATTGAATCTAATTGAAACGAATCGAATAGAAATTAATCAAATTGAATCGAATTGAAATTAATCGAATCGAATTGAATCTAATCGAAACGAATCGAATCAAAAATATTTGAATCGAATCAAATCGAATAAAAAATAATCGAATCGAAATTAATCGAATAGAAAATAATCAATAGAATCGAATAGAAAATAATCAGTTTGAATCGATTCAAAACGAATAGAATCGAAAATAATCAAATCGAATCAAACAGAAAATAATCGAATCGAATCGAAATGAATCGAATCGAAAATAATTGAATTGAAACGAAACGAATCGAAATGAATCGAATCAAATCGAAAATAATCGAACCGAAACGAATCGAATCGAAGATTATCGAATTGATTCAAAACTAATCAAATCAAAAATAATTGAATTGAAAGAAATCGAATCGAAAATAATTGAATCGAATCGATTCGAATAGAAATTATTCGAATCGAATTGAATCGAAACGAATCAAAACAAAAATAATCGAATAGATTCAAAAAGAAAGAAATTCGAATCGAAAAGACTCGAATCGATAAGAATCAAATCGAATCGAATCGAAAAAATCGAATCGAATCACACCGAATCAAAAGAATCGAATCGAATTGAATTGAATAGAAACAAAAATAATCGAATCGAATCGAATTGAAACGAAATGAATCGAAAAAAATCGAATCGAAATGAATCGAATCGAATCGAAATTAATCGAATCGAATTGAATCTAATTGAAACGAATCGAGTTGAAAATAATCGAATCAATTCGAATCGAATCGAATAAAAAATAATCGAATCGAATCGAATCGAACGAAATCAAATCGAATATAATCGAATCGAAATTAATCGAATCGAAATGAATCGAATCAAATCGAAAAAAATCGAATCGAACAAATCGAATCGAAGATAATCTAATCGAATCGAAAATGAATCGAATCGAATCGAATCGAAACTAATCGAATCGAAATGAATTGAATTGAAATGAATCGAATCGAAAATAATCGAACCGAATCAAATCAAATCGAATAGAAATTAAACGAATCAAATCGAAATGAAACGAATCGATTAGAATCGAATTGAAATAATCAAATCGAAATGAATCGAATAGAAAATAATCGAATCGAATCGAATTGAAACGAATCGAATCGAAATGAATCAAATTGAAAATAATCGAATCGAAATTATTCGAATTGAATCGAATCTAATCGAAGCGAATCGAATCGAAATCGAATCGAAAATAATTGAAGCAATTCGAATTGAATCGAAAATAATCGAAACGAATCGAATTGAAACGAATAGAATAGAAAATAATCGAATCGATATGAATCGAATCGAATCGAAACGAATCGAATCGAAAATATTCGAATCGAAAATAATCGAATCGAATCAAATCCAAAAGAATCGAAGTTGAATTGAATCGAAGAGAAAAGAATCAAATTGAATCAAATCGAAAAGAATCGAATCCAGACGAAAAAATCGAATCGAGTTGAAAATATCGAATCAAATCAAATCGAAGTGTCAAATCGAATCGGAAAGAATCGAATCGGAAAGAATCGAGTCGAAAAGAATCAAATTGAAAAGAATCGTTCGAATCAAAAAGGATCAAATAGAGGAGAACCGAATCAACGAATCGAAAAGAATCGAATCGAAAGTAATCGAATCAAATGAATTGAATCGAAAATAATCAAATCGAATCGAATCGAATCGAATCGAAAATAATCGAATCGATATGAATCGAATCGAATAAATCGAATCGAAATGAATCGAATTGAAAATGTTCGAATCGAAAATAATCCGAATCAAATCAAATCCAAAGAATCGAATTGAATTGAGTCGAAGAGAAAAGAATCGAATTGAATCAAATCAAAAAGAATCGAATCGAGATGAAAAACTCGAATCGAGTTGAAAATATCGAATCGAATCGAAGTGTCAAATCGAATCGAAAAGAATCGAATTGAAAAGAATCGAATCGGAAAGAATCGAGTCGAAAAGAATCAAATCAAAAAGAATCGTTTGAATCAAAAAGAATCAAAAAGAAAAGAACCGAATCAACGAATCGAAAAGAATAGAATCGAAAAGAATCGAATCGAAAGTAATCGAATCGAATGAATTGAATCAAAAATAATCAAATCGAATCGAAACGGATTGAATCAAAAATAATCAAATCGAATCGAATCGAAATGAATCGAATTGAAAATAGTCGAATCGAAACTAATTGAATCGAAAATAATCGAATTGATTCTAATCGAATCGAATTTAATCGAAATGAATCGAATCGAAAATAATTGATTCGAAATGGATTGAATCGAAAATAATCGAATCGAATCGAAACGAATCGAATCGAAATAATCGAATCGAAACTAATTGAATCGAAAATAATCGAATCGATTCGAATTGAATCGAAATGAATCGAATCGAATCGAAACGATTTGAAATGAATCAAATCAAAAATAATCCAATCGAAACAGATTGAATCGAAAATAATTGAATCGAATTGAATCGAATCTAATAGAAAATAATCGAATCGAAAATATTCGAATAGAATTGAATCGAATCAAAAATAATCGAATTGAATCGAATTGAAACAAATAAAATCGAAAAGAATTGAATCAAAACAAATCTAATAGAAAATAATCGACTCGAATCAAATAGAAAATAATCGATTCAAATCGATTCGAAACGAAGAGAATCGAAATAAACGAATCGATTCGAATCGAATCGAATCGAATTGAAAATAATTGAATCGAATCAAGTCGAAACGATTCGAATCGAATATAATTGAATCGAATCGAATCGAAAAGAATCGAATCGAATCGAATCAAAAAGAATCGAATCGAAAAGAATCGAATCGAAATGAAAAGAATCGAATTGAAAAGAATTGAAAGGAATAGATTCGAATCGAAAAGAATCAAATTGATAAGAATCGAATCGAATCGAAAAGAATCAAATGGAAAAGGATCGAATCGACGAATCGAAAAGAATAGAATCAAATGGAATCGAATCAAAAACAATAGAATCGAATCGAAACTAATCAAATCCAAATGAATCGAATCGAAAAGACTCGATCGAAAAGTATTGAATCGAATTGGATCAAATCGAATCGAAAATATTTGAATCAAATCGAATTGAATTGAATAGAATCGAAAAGAATCGAATCGAATTGAAAATAATTGAATTGAATCAAAAAGAATCAAATCAAATCAAATCGAAAAGAAGCGAATAAAATTGAATCGAAAAGAATTGAATTGAATCAAGTAGAATGGAATCGAAAAGAATCGTATCGAATTGAAAAAATCGTATCGAATTGAATCGAAAAGAATTGAATCGATAAGAATCGAATTGAATCGAAAAGAATCGAACCAAATCAAATAGAAAAGAATCGAATCGAAAAGATTCGAATCAAATCGAATCGAATAAAAAATAATCGAATCGAAACAAATCGAATCGAATCGAAAGAATCAAATCGAAAAGAATCCACTCAAAAAGAATTGAAACGAATAGAATCAAGTTGAATCGAAAAGAATCAAATGTAATTGAATCGAAAAGAATCGAATCGAATCGAAACAAAAAGAATCGAATAGTATTGATCAAAAAGAATCGAATCAAATCGAAAACAATTGATTTGAATCGAATCGAATTGTAATGAGTCGAACTGAAAGGAATCGAATCCAATCGAAAAGAATCGAATCGAATCGAATCAATTCTAATCGAAAAGAATCGAATCGAATCCAATCAAAAAGAATCGAATCGAATCGAAAAGAATCAATTCAATCGAATCGAAAAGAATTGAAACAAATCGAATCAAAGGAATTGAATCGAATCAAAAAATCCAATTGAATCTAATCGAAAAGAATCGAATCGAATCGAAAAGAATCGAATTGAAATGAATCTAATCGAATAGATTCAAATCGAATCGAATTGAATCGAAAAGAATCGAATCAAATCGAATCGAAAAGAATCGAATTGAATCAAATCGAATGGAATCAAATAGATTTGATTTAAATCGAATGAAAAGAATCGAATTGAATCGTAAAGAATTCAATCGAATCGAAAAGAATCAAATTGAATTGAGAAGAATCGAATTGAAAAATATCGAATCGAAAAGAAACGAATCGAAAAGGATTGAACTGAATTGAAAAGAAAGGAATCGAAAAGTATCGAATGGAATCGAAACAAAAACAATTGAATCCAATCGAAAAGAATCGAATCGAAAGGAATCGAATTGAATCGAATCTAAACAAATCGAATCCAAATGAATCGAATCGAAGAGTCTATCAGAAAGTCGAATCGATTCGAAAAAACGAATCGAATAGAATTGAATCGAATTCAAAATAATTGAATCGAATTGAATGGAAATGAAAAGAATCGAATTGAATAGAAAAGAATCGAATCGAATCAAATCAAATCGAAAAAAATCGAATCAAATTGAATCGAAGAGAATCGAATCGAATCGAAAGGACTCGAATCGATACAAATCGAAAAGAATCGAATCGAATGGAATCAAAAAGATTCGAATTGAAAATATCGAATTTAATCGAATCGATTCTAAAAAAAGGAATTCGAATCGAAAAGATTTGAATCAAATCAAATCGAAACAAAAGGAATCGAATCAAATAGAATCGAAAAGAATTGAATCGAATACAGAAGGATGAAAATGAATCGAATCAAAAAGAATTGAATCAAATCGAATGGAAAAGAATCGAATCAAAATAATCGAATCGAAAAGAATTGAATCGAAAAGTTTCGAATCGAATCGAATTGAATCGAAAAGAATCTAATCGAATTGGAAAGAATCGAATCGAATAGGAAAAAATAAAATTGAATCAAATCAAATAGAAAAGAATCGAATCGAATTGAAAAGAATCCAATCATATCGAATTGAATTGAAAATAATAGAATCGAAACGAATCGAATCAAATGGAAAGAATCGAATTGAAAAGAATGCAAACGAAAGGAATCGAATTGAATCAATGAGAATCGAAACGAAGAGAATCTAGTATCGAAAAGAATCGAATGTAATGGAATCGAAAAAATCGAATAGAAGACAATCGAAAAGAATCGAATGGAATTGAAATGAAAAGAATTGAATGGAATTGAATAAAAAAGTATCGAATCGAAAAAAATCGAATCGAATTGAATCAAATTGAAATGAATAGAACTGAATGGAATAGAATCCAATCGAAAAGAATCGAATCTAATCAAATCGAAAATAATCGAATCGAAAAGAATTGAATCGAATGGTTTCGAATCAAATCGAATTGAATCGAAAAGAATTGAATCGAATTGAATCAAATCGAATCAAAAAGAATCGAATTGAAAAGAATCGAATCGAATCAAAAAGAATCGAATTGAAAAGAATCGAATCGAAAACAATTGAATCGAATAGTTTTGAATCGATTCGAAACAAATACAAAAGAATCGAATTGAATCGTATCAAATCGAATTAAAAGAATCGAATTGATAGAATCAAAAAGAATCAAATCTATTTGAATCGAATCGAAAGGTATCGAATCGAATCGAATCGAAAAGATTCGAATGGAATCAACAAGAAACGAATTGAAAAGAATCGAATCTAATCGAAAAGAATCAAATATAATTGAATCGAAAAGAATCGAATAGAATCGAACAAAATCGATTTGAATCGAATCAAATTGAAATGAATCGAACCGAATGGAATCGAATCCAAACGAAAAGAATCGAATCGAATCGAAAAGAATCGAATCGATTCGAATCAAAAGTATTGAATTGAACCAATTCGAAACGAATCTAATTGAATCAAAAAAATCGAATTGAATTGAAAAGAATAGAATCGAATCGAAAAGAATCAAATTGAACCGGGATCCCTGAGTGGCACAGCAGTTTGGCGCCTGCCTTTGGCCTGGGGCGCGATACTGGAGACCCGGGATGGAATCCCACATCAGGCTCCCGGTGCATGGAGCCTGCTTCCCCCTCTGCCTGTGTCTCTGCCTCTCTCTCTCTCTGTGAATATCATAAATAAATAAAAATTTAAAAAAAGAATCGAATCGCACCAAATCGAAAAGAACTGAATCAAATCAAATAAAAAAGAATCGAATTGAAAAGAATCGAATCGAATAGATTTAAATCGACTAGAATCATATCGAATCGAATCAAATTGAATTGAATCGAATCGAATCGAAAAAATCGAATAAAATCGAAAAGAATCGAATAAAAAAGAATCGAATCGAATTGAATCAAATTGAATTGAAAAAAACCGAATTAAATCGAAAAGAATCGATTCGAATAGAAAAGATCGAATCGAATCGAAAAGAATCGAATTGAATTGAAAAAAGTCGAATCGAATCGAATCTAAAAGAATAGAATAGAATCGAAAAGATTCAAATCCAAAATAATCGAACTGAACAGTCGAATCGGAAAGAAACAAATCGATTCGAGTCAGGTGAGGCTCAGGTGTGGAACAAGTAACCAGGTCCCAATAATGCGAGGTGAGGACCAGAGTCACCAGATCTGGGTGAGGCCCAGAAAGAATCAGAGACACCAGTCCAGGTGAGGCCAAGAAGGAGTCCACAGCAATCAGGTCCAGGTGGGGAAAAAGGTCACCAGGACTGGGTGAGGCCCAGATGGGGACCAGATTCACCAGGTCCAGGTGAGGCCCAGGTAGTAACCAGAGTCACCAGGTCCGGGTGAGGACCAGGTAAGGACCAGATACACCAGGTCCAAGTGAGGCATATGTGGGGACCTGAGTCACCAGGTATGGGTGAGACCCAGGTGGCAACCCCACTCACCAGGTCCAGGTGAGGCCAACCTGCAGGCCTGAGTCACCAGATCCAGGTGAGGCCCTAGTGGGGACCGGAGTCACCAGGTAAATGTGAGGCTAGAAGGACACCACAGTCACCAGGTCCAGATTGAGGCCTAGGTGGGGGGCCCAGAGTCATCAGGGCCAGGTGAGGCGAAAGTGTGCAGCAAAGTTATCAGGGCCAGGTGAGTCCCAGGTGGGGAACAGAGTAACCATGTCCCATTGATGCCCAGGTGGGACCAGAGTCACAAGGTCCAGACGAGGCCTAAGTGAGGAGTAGATTCACCAGGTCCTGTTGAGGCCCAGTTGAGGACCAGAGGCCCCAGCTCCAGATGAGGCCCAGAGGGGGACCAGAGTGACCCGGTCCAGGTGATATCCAGGTGGGGACGAGAGTCACCACGTCAGGGTGAGGCTCAGAGGGGGATGAGAGTCACTAGGTCCAGGTGAGGCCCCAATGTGGAACTGAGTAACCAGGTCCCATGATGCCCATGTGAGGACCAGATTCACCAGGTCCAGGTAAGGCCCCTGTGGGAAGCAGTGACCTCCTCCAGGTGAGGCCCAGGTGGGACCACAGTCACCAGTCAGGGTGAGGTCCAGAGGGTGACCCGAGTCACCAGGTCCAGGTGAGGCCCAGGTAGAGAAGAGAGTAACCAGGTCCCAATGATCCCCAGCTAAGGACCAGAGTCACCATGTCCACGTGAGGCCCAAATATGGATCAGAGTCGTTTTGTTCCAGGTGAGGCCAGAAGGAGACCACAGGAACCAGGTCCAGGAGAGCCCCATATGGGAACCAGGCCACCAGATCCAGATGAGGGCCAGGTGGGGACCACAGTCACAAAGTCCAGGTGAGGCCCAGGTGGCAACAAGATTCACCAAGTCCAGGTGAGACCCAGGTGGTGACCAGAGTCACCAAGTCCAGATGAGGACCAGGTAAGGACCAGATTCACCAGGTCCAAGTGAAGCCCAGGGGGGGACCAGAGTCACCAGGTAAGGGTGAGGCTCAGAGGGGGAACCAGAGTAACCAGTTTAGTTTGAGGCCCAGAGTGGGACCAGAGGTGCCGGGTGAAAGTGAGGCCCAGGTGTGGAATATCATATCCAGGTCCCAATGATGCCTAGGTGAGGACCAGAGTCACTAGGGCCATGCAAGGCCCAGATGGGGATCAGAATCACCAGGTCCTGGTGAGGCATAGAAGGACACCAGTGTCACCAGTATCAGGTTAGCCCCATGTGGGAACCAGGGCCACTATATCCAGCTGAGTCCCAGGTCCATGGGAAGCCCAGGTGAGGATCAGATTAATCAGGTCGAATTGAGGCTTAACTGGGGACAAGTGTCACCAGGTCTGGGTGAGGCCTAGGTGGGGACAAGATTCACCAGGTCTGAGTTAGGTCAAAGTGGGGATGAGAGTGGTGGTTGAGGTGAGGCCAAACTGAGGACCAGAGCCACCAGATCCAGGTGAGGTCCATGTTGGAAAGAGAGTCACAAGGTCCAGGAGAGGTCCAGGTGGGGACCAGAGTCACCAGATCCAGGTGTAGCCCAGGTGGGTCCAGAGTCACTAGGTCCAGATGAGGCCCAGGTTAGGATAAGAGTTACCAGGTACACTTGTCCCAGGTGGGGACCAGAGGCAACAGGTCCATGTGAGGCCGGCTGAAGACCATGGTCAACATGTCTACGTGAGGCCCAGGTGTGGAACACAGTCACCACGTCCAGGTGAGGCCCAGGTGGTGACCCAGATCACCAGGTACAGGGGAGGCCCTTGAAAAAACCACAGTCAACAGTTCGAGTTGAGGCGCAGGTGGCAACCAGAGTCAGAAGGTCCAAGTCAGGCCATAGGGGGGTTGACAGTCTCCAGGTCATGGTGAGACCCAGAGGGGGACCAGAGTCACCTGGTACAGGTGAGTTCCAGTTGTGGAACACAGTAACCGGGTCCCAATTATGCCCATTTGAGGACCATCGTCAACAGGGCCAGGTGAGGCCCAGATGGAGATCAGAGTCACCAGGTCCAAGTGAGGCCCAGGTGGGGACCACAGTCACTAGATCCAGGGTAGTCTCAGGTGCAGACCAGAGTCACCAGGTCCACGTGAGGTGCAGGTGGCAACTACACTCACCAGGTCCCGGTGAGGCCCTGATGGGTACCAGAGACAAAAGGTACATGAGAGGTTAGAAACACTGCAGCCACCCGGTCCACATGAGGTCCATGTGGGAACGAGAATCACCATTTACAGGTGAGGCCCAGGTGGGTATCCGACTGACCAGGTCTAGGTGAGACCCAGGTGGGAACCAGTGTCACCATGTCCAGGAGTGGCCCAGGTGAAGACCAGAGTTAACAGGTCCAGGTGAGTCCCTGTTAGGGAACAGTGTAACCATGTCCTGATGCTACCCAGTTGGGTACCAGAGACACCTGGTCCAGGTGAGACCCAGGTGGGGACCAGAGACATGAGGTCCAGGTGAGGTCCCGGTGGGAACCACAGTCACCAGGTCAGGTGAGGCCATGCTTAGGATCAGAGTCACCAGTTCCAGGTGAGGCCCAGGTGGGGCCAGAGTCACCTGGTACAGAAGAGGCCAAAGTCAGGACCAGACTTACCAGGTCTAGGTGAGTCCCAGTGGGGAATAGAGTAACCATGTCCCGATGATGCCCAGGTAGGGACCAGAGTCACCAGGTCCAGATGAAGCCCAGGTGGGGAGTATATTCACTAGGTCCAGGTGAGGTCCAGTTGAGGACCAGAGTCTCCAGGTCTGGCTGAGACCTAGAGGGGTACCAGTCTCACCTGGTCCAGGTGACATTCAGATGGGGATGAGAGTCACCAGGTCAGGGTGAGACCCAGATGGGTTCCAGAGGCATCATGTCCAGGTGAGGCTCAGGTGTGGAACAGAGTATCCAGGTCATAATGATGCCCATGTGAGGACCAGATTCACCAAATCTGGGTGAGGCCCAGATAGGATCAGAGGCACAATTTCCAGGTGAAGCCAAGAAGTAGTCCACAGCAATCAGGTCCAGGTGGGGAACAAAGTCACCAGGACTGGGTGAGGCCCAGATGGGGACCAGATTCAGCAGGTCCAGGTGAGGACCAGGTGGTGACCAGAGTCACCAATTCCAGGTGAGGACCAGGTAAGGACCAGATTCACCAGGTCCAAGTGAGGCCCACGTGGGGACCTGAGTTACCTGGTATGGGTGAGACCCAGGTGGCAACCCCACTCACCAGGTCCAGGTGAGGCCAAGTTGCAGGCCAGAATCACCAGATCCAGGTGAGGCCCTGGTGGGGACCGGAGTCACCAGGTAAATGTGAGGCTAGAAGGACACCACAGGCCCCAGGTCCAGGCGTGGCTCATGTGGTAACAAGAGTCACCATGTCCAGATGAGACCCAGGTGGGGACCACAGTCACCAGGTCCAGATTGAGGCCTAGGTGGGGGGCCCAGAGTCATCAGGGCCATGTGAGACCAAAGTTAAGATCAAAGTTATCAGGTCCAGGTGAGTCCCAGGTGGGAAACAGAATACCATGTCCAATTTTGCCCAGGTAGGAGCAGAGTCACTTGGTCCAGACGAGGCCTAAGTGAGGATTATATTTACCAGGTCCTGTTGAGACCCAGTTGAGGACCAGAGTCCCCAGGTCCGGGTGAGGCCCAAAGGGGGACCAGAGTCACCCGGTGCAGGTTATATCCAGGCTGGGGACCAGAGTCACCATGTCAGGGTGAGGCCCAGAGGGGGATGAGAGTTACTAGGTCCAGGTGAGGCCCTCGAAGTGGAACTGAGTAACCAGGTTTCATGATGCCCATGTGAGGACCAGATTCACCAGGTCCAGGTGAGGTCCCTGTGGGAACCAGTCACCTCGTCCAGGTGAGGACCAGGTGGGACCACAGTCACCAAGACAGGGTGAGGTTCGGAGGGTGACCAGAGTCACCAGGTCCAGGTGAGGTCCAGGTATAGAAGATAGTAACCAGTAACCAGTACCAGAAACCAATGATTCCCAGGTAAGGACCAGAGTCACCAGGTCCAGGTGAGGCCCAAATATGGATCATAGTCTTTTGGTTCCAGGTGAGGCCAGAAGGAGACCACAGGAACCGGGTCCAGGAGAGCCCCATATGGGAACCAGAGCCACCAGAACCAGGTGAGGTCCAGGTGGGACCACAGTCACAAGTTCCAGGTGAGGCACAGGTGGCAACAAGATTCACCAAGTCCAGGTGAGACCCAGGTGGTGACCAGAGTCACCAAGTCCAGATGAGGACCAGGTAAGGACCAGATTCACCAGGTCCAAGTGAAGCCCAGGGGGGGATCAGAGTCACCAGGTAAGGGTGAGGCCCAGAGGGCTAACCAGAGTAACCAGTTTCTATTGGGGCACAGAGTGGGACCAGAGGTCTCCAGTGAAAGTGAGGCCCAGGTGTGGAATAGAGTATCCAGGTCGCAATGATGCCTAGGTGGGGACCAGAGTCACTAGGGCCATGCAGGCCCAGATGGGGAACAGAATCACTAGGTCCTGGTGAGGCATAGGATAAGACCACAGTCACCAGTATCAGGTGAACCTCTTGTGCGAACCAGAGCCACTCTATCCAGCTGAGTCCCAGGTCCATGAGAGGCCCACATGAGGACCAGATTCATCAGTCGAATTGAGGCATAGCTGGGGACAAGAGTCAACACGTCTGGGTGAGGCCTAGGTGGGGACAAGATTCACCAGGTCTGAGTTAGGTCAAAGTCGGGACGAGAGTCACCAGGTCCAGTGAGGCCAAACTGAGGACCAGAGTCACCAGATCCAGGGGAGGTCCATGTTGGAAAGAGAGTCAGCAGGTCCAGGAGAGTTCCAGGTGGGGACCAGAGTCACCAGATCCAGGTGGAGCCCAGGTGTGGACCAGAGATACCAGGTAAACGCGAGGCTCAGGGGGAACCAGATGCAACAGGTGCATGTGAGGCTGGCTGGGGACCATGGTCAACAGGTCTACATGAGGCCTGGTGTGGAACCAGATTTGATTCTTTCCAATTCTTTTTGAATCGATTTGATTCGATTCGATTCGATTCTTTTAGATTAGATTAGATTTGATTCGATTCATTCGATTCTTTTCGCTTACATTCGATTTCATTCTTTTGATTCGATGTGATTAGATTTGATTTTTTTGATTCAAAACTTCCGATTCGATTCGAATCGATTAGATTCTTTTGTATTTGATTCGATTCAATTCGATTCTTTTCGATTCGATTTGACTCTTTTTGATTAGATTCATTTGGATTCGATTCTTTTCCATTCCATTTGATTTGATTCAATTCAATTCTTTTTTATTTGATTTGTTTCGATTCTTATCGATTCGATTTTTTTGTTTCGATTCTTTTCCTTTCGATTTGAATCAATTCGATCCTTTTTGATTCGATTCGATTTTTTCAATTTGTTTCGATTCGATTATTTTCGTTTCGATTTGATAGATTTTATCCATTTCTTTTGTATACTTTCCTTTTCGATTTGAATTCCTTTCTTTTCGAATCGATTTGAGTCAATTTGATTCTTTTCGAATCGATTCGATTCTTTTCGATTTGATTCGATTCAATTCGATTCTTTTTGATTCAATTCGATTCGATTTTTTTCGATTCGATTTGACTCGATTTTTTCGTTTTGATTCGATTCGATTCTTTTCGATTTTCTTTGATTTGATTCTTTTCGATTCGATTCGATTCTTTCATATTTGATTAGATTCGATTCTTTCCGATTCGATTTGATTCGATTCTTTTCAATTCGATTCGAATCAATTTTTTTCAATTTGATTAGATTTAATTCTTTTCGCTTCCATTCGATTCAATTCTTTTGATTCGATGAGATTAGATTCGATATTTCTCGATTCGATTCTTTTGATATGATTCGATTCGAATCGATTAGATCCTTTCTATTTTATTCGATTTGATACAATATTTTCGATCTGATTCTTTTCGAATCGATTCTATTCAATTCAATTCGATTCTGTTCGATTTGATACCATTTGATTCAATTCGATTCTTTTCGATTCTATTCACTTCTATTCGATTCAATTCTTTTTGTTTCGATTTGATTCTTTTTGATTCAATTCGATTCGATTTTTTTTCGATTCGATTTGATTTGATTATTTTCATTTCAATTGGATTCGATTTTTTTCCTTTTGATTTGATTCGTTTCGATTCTTTTTGATTCGACTATTTTGATTTGATTCGATTCGATTTTTTCAATTCGTTTCGATTCGATTATTTTCATTTCGCTTCGATAGTTTTTGATTCATTTCTTATCGATTATTTTCTTTCGATTCGAATTCCATTCTTTTCGAATCGATTCGATTAGATTTGAATCGATTCCTTTTGATTCGATTCGATTCTATTCGATTGGATTCGATTCTTTTTACTTGAATTCGATTCAATTCTTTTGATTCGGTGTGATTCGATTTGATTTTTTTGATTCGATTCGATTCAATTTTATTCTTTTCGATTCAATTGATTCGATTCAATACTTTTCTATTCAATTCGATTTGATTCTTTTCGATTCATTCTTTCGATTCGATTCCTTTCTTTTCGAATTGTTTCGATTCGATTTTTTTCAATTCGATTTGATTCGATTCAATTCTTTTTGATTGGATTCGATTCATTCGATCCTTTTGGCTTACATTCGTTTCGATTCTTTTGATTCGATGCGATTCGTTTTGTTTTTTTCGATATGATTCTTTTCGATTCGATTCGATTCGTATCGATTGGATTCTTTACTATTTGATTCGATTCGATTCGAATTTTTCGATTCGATTCGATTTTTTTCGATTTGAATTCTTTTCGATTCAATTCCATTCAATTCGATTCGATTCCTTTTGATTCTATTCGATTCGATTCTTTTCATTTCGATTTGATTTTTTGATTCAATTCGATTCGATTCTTTCGATTTGATTCGACTCGATTCGATTATTTTCATTTCGATTCGATTCGATTCTTTTCGATTTTTTCGATTTGATTCTTTTTTATTAGATTCGATTCGATTCTTTTGATTGATTAGATTCAATTCTTTTCGATCAATTCGATTCGATTCTTTTCGATTCGATTTGATTCTTTTCGATTAGATTCTTTTCGATTCGATTCGATTCTTTTTTTGATTTTCAATTCGATTCGATTATTTTTGATTCGATTCGAATCAATTCGATTCGTTTTTTTCGAAAAGATTCGATTCTTTTCGATTTCACTCCTTTCGACTCGATTCATTTGGATTCGATTTTTTTATTCGATTGTATTCTATTCTTTTCGATTCGATTAGATTCGATTCTTTTTTATTCTATTCGATTTGATTCGATTCTTTTCGATTCGATTTGATTCTTTTTGATTCAATTCGATTCGATTCTTTCGATTTGATTCGATTAGATTCAATTATTTTCATTTCGATTCGGTTCTTTTCGATTCGATTAGATTCGATTCTTTCGATCGATTAGATTCGATTCTTTTCGATTCGATTCGATTCTTTTTTTTTAATTTTTATTTATTTATGATAGTCACAGAGAGAGAGAGAGGCAGAGACACAGGCAGAGGGAGAAGCAGGCTCCATGCACCGGGAGCCCGATGTGGGATTCGATCCCGGGTCTCCAGGATCGCGCCCTGGGCCAAAGGCAGGCGCTAAACCGCAGCGCCACCCAGGGATCCCTATTTTTTATTCGATTTGATTCTTTTCGATTCGAATCTATTCGATTCAAAAAGATTCTTTTTGATGTGATTCCATTCTATTCGATTCGATTCTTTTTTATTCGATTCGATTCATTTCGATTCAATTCCATTCTTTTCGATTCGATTCTTTTTGATTCAATTTGATTCGTTTCTTTCGATTCGATTCGATTTGATATTTTCGTTTCAATTAGATTCAATTCTGTTTGATTCTATTCGATTCGATCTTTTTGATTCAATTCGATTCTTTCTTATTCAGTTTGATTCGATTCTTTTCAATTCAATTCGATTCTTTATGATTCAATTAGATTCAATTATTTTGATTCGATTCGATTCTTTCGATTCTCTTCGATTCAATTCTTTTCGAATAGATTAGATTCAATTCATTTCAATTCAATTAGATTCGATTCTTTTCAATTCGATTCGATTCGATTCGATTCTTTTCGATTCAATTCAAATCGATTCTTTTCTATTCCACTCGATTCAATTCGATTATATTCGATTCGATTCGATTCGATTTGATTTTTTTCAATTGGATTCGATTCTTTTCGATTCGATTCTTTTCAATTATATTCAATTAGATTCGAAGAATCGAATCGAATGTCACGAAAAAAATTGAATCGAAAAGAATTAAATCGAAACAAAAGAATCGAATCAAATCAAATCAAAAAGAATCGAATCAAAATGAATCGAAGAGAATCGAATCGAAATGAATGGAAAAGTATCAAATCGAAAAGAATCGAATCAAATAAAAAAATCAAATAGAATCGAATAGAATCAAAAGAATCGAAACGAATTGAAGAGAATCAATTTGAATCGAAATGAAAAGAATCGTACCGAATCGAAAAGAATCAAATCAAATCGAATCAAAAGAATTGAATCCAATCGAAAAAAATTGAATCCAATCGAATCAAAAAGAATCGAATTGAATGGAATCGAATCGAAAGATTCTATTCGAATCAAAAAGATCGAATCAAATTTAATGGAATCGAAAAGAATCAAAACCGATCGAATGGAATCGAAAAGAATCTAATCGAATCGAAAAGAATCGAATCAAATTTAATGGAATCGAAAAGAAACGAATCGAAATGAATCGAAAAGAATCAAATCAAATAGAACAGAAATGAATCGAAACGAATCGAATAGAAAAAATCGAAGAGAATTGAATAGATTCAAAAAGAATCAAAACGAATCGAATCAAAGAGAATCGATTCGAATCGAAATGAAAAAAATCGTATCAAATTGAATAGAAATCGAGCGTATCGAAAAGAATCGAATCGAATCGAAAGAATCGAATTGAAACGAATCGAATTGAAACGAAAAGAATCGAATTGAATGAAAAGAATCGAATCGAATCGAAAAGAATCGAATAAAAAAATGAATCAAATCGAAAAGAATCGTATCAAATCGAAAAGAATTGAATCGAAACGAATCGATTTGAAACTAAAAGAATCGAATTAATCGAATCAAATAGAATGAAAAGAATCGATTCGAATCGAAAAAATCGAATAGAAAAGATTCGAACATAAATGAAAACACTCGATCGAATCAGTCGCATAAATTCTAATCAAATCGAATCAAAAATAATCAAATCAATTCGAATCAAATCGTAAAGAATTGAATCGAATCAAATCAAATCGAAAAGTATCGAATAGAAATGAATTGAATCGAAAAGAAGAATCAAATAAAATCAAATAGAAAAGAATCGAATCGAAACAAAAGAATGGGAACAAATAGAATCGAATTGAAAAGAATCAAATCGAATTGAATCGAATCGAAAAGAATCGAATCGAAAAAAAACGAATAGAATCGAATTGAATAAAAAAATGGAATCGAAACGAAAGGAATCAAAAAGATTCGAAACGAATCAGAACGAAAAGAATCAAATCAAAACGAATAGAGTCAGACCGAATCGAATTGAATCAATATCGAATCGAATCGAATCGAAATCAATCGAATCGAATCGAATCAAAAAGAATCGAATCAAATCGAAAAGAATTGAATCGAATCAAATCGGAACGAGAAGGATCCAATTGAATCGAATCGAAAAGAAACGAATTGAATCAAAAAGAATCGAATCGAATAGAATAGAAAAGAATCGAATTGAATCGAATCGAAAAAATCGAATAGAATCGAATAGAACTGAAAAGAATCGAAATGAATCGAATTGAAGAGTATCAAAGAGAATCGAAATGAAAAGAATCGTATCAAATCGAATAGAAAAAAATCAAATCGAATCGAATCGAAAGAATTTAATTGAATCGAAAACAATTAAATCAATTCGAAAAGATTCGAATTTGAATGGAATCGAATTGAAAGAATCTAATCGAATCAAATAGAATCGAATCAAATTTAATGGAATCGAAAAGAATTGAATCGAAAAGAATCGAAACAAATCAAATCAGATTGAATGGAAAAGAATCGAATTGAATTGAAAAGAATCGAATTGAATGGAAAAGAATCGAATACATTCGAATCGAAAAGAATCGAATCGAATCGCATTGAAAAGAATCGTAACAAATCGAATCAAATAGAAAAGAATCGATTCGAATAGAATAGAATAGAAAAGAATCGAATCGATTGAATTGAAAAGAATCGAATCGAATCGAAAAGAATCGAATTGAAAAGAATTGAATCTAAACAAAAAGAATCGAATCGAATTGAAAAGAATCAAATCAAAGAGAATCAAAAAGAATCGAAATGAATCAAATAGAAAATAATTGAATAGAATTGAAAAGAATCGAATTGAAACTAATGGAAAAGAATCAAATCAAATAGAATTGAAAAGAATGAAATCGAATAGAATCGAAAAAATCGAATAGAATCGAATAGAATCAAAAGAATCGAAATGAATCGAATCAAAGAGAATCGATTAGAAACAAAATGAAAAGAATCGTAGAGAATCGATTCGAAACAAAATGAAAAGAATCGTAGAGAATCGATTCGAAACAAAATGAAAAGAATCGTATCGAATCGAATCGAAAAGAATCAAATCGAATCAAATCAAAAGAATTGAATCGAATAGAAAACAATCGAATACAATCGAATCAAAAAGAATCAATTGAATGAAATAGAATCGAAAAGAATCTAATCGAATCCAAAAGAATCGAATCGAATGGAATCGAAAATAATCGAATTGAAAAGAATCGAAACAAATTCAATAAGATCGAATGGAAAAGAATCGAATCGAATCGAAAAGAATCGAATCATATCAAATCGAAATGAAAAGAATCTAATTAAATCGAATCAAAAAGAATTGAATCGAAAAGAATCGAATTGAAACGATAAGAATTGAATTGAATCGAATGGAAAGAATCGAATCGAATCGAAAAGAATCAAATCGAATCGAATCGAAGAGAATCAAATCAAATCGAAAAGAATCTAATCAAAACGAATCGATTTGAAACAAAAAGAAGCGAATTAATAGAATCGAAGTAAATGAAAAGAATCGAATAAAATCGAATCGAAAAGAATCGAAAAGAATCGAATTGAAACGGTAAGAATCGAATTGAATCGAATTGAAAAGAATCGAATCGAATTGAAAAGAATCAAATCGAATCGAATCGAAGAGAATCACATCAAATCGAAAAGAATCTAATTAAAATGAATCGATTTGAAATGAAAAGAATCTAATTAATCAAATCGAATTAAATGAAAAGAATCGAATCGAATCGAAAAGTATCGAATAGAAAAGAACCGAAACGAAAAGAATCGAATCAAATCAGTCGAATAAATTCTAATCGAATTGAATCAAAAATAATCAAATCGAGTCGAATCGAATTGAAAAGAATCGAATCGATTTGAAAAGAATCGAACTGAATCGAATCGAAAAGAATCGAAACGAAAAAAATCGAATCGAAATCAAAAGAATTAAATTGAATCGAATCAAAAAGAATCAAAACGAAAAGAATCGAAACGAAACAAAAGAATCGAATCGAAAAGAATCGATATGAAATTAAAAGAATCGAATCGAATCAGTCAAAAAGAATTTTATTGAATCGAATAGAATCAAAAAGAATCGAAATGAATCGAATCGAAAATAATTGAATTGAATCAAATCGAAAAGAATCAAATCAATACGAAAAGATTCGAATCGCGTTGAATCGAATAGAATAGAATCAAAAAGAATCGAATCAAAACAAAGGAATCGAATTTAATCGAATCCAAACGATCATAAAGAATAGAATCGAAATGAATCGAAAAGAATGGCATCGAATTGAATCGAAGAGAATCGAATCGAAGAGAAGGAATCGAATACAATAGAATTGTAAAGAATAGAATCGGATCGAATTGAAAAGAATCGAATCGAATAGAATCAAATTGAAACAAAAAGAATCGAATTGAATCGAAAAGAATCGATAGGAATCGAACCGAAAAGAATCAAATCGATTCGAATCGAAACGAATCGATTTGAAACTAAAAGAATCTAATCAAATCTAAATGAATGAAAAGAATAGAATCGTATCTATAGAATCGAACCGAAACAAAAAGAATCGAATAGAATCGAAAGAATCCAATCGAATCGAATCGAAAAGAATCGAATTGAAAGATTCGAATCGAATCAAATCAAAAAGAAACGAATCGAAAACTATCGAATCAAATCGATAAAAATTGAATTGAATCGAATCGCATCGAAAAAAAATGCAATCGAATCGAATCAAAAAGAATCGAATCGAATCAAATCGAAAAGAATCGAATCAAATAGTTTGGAAAAGAAAGTAATTCAAATCGAAAAGACTCGAATCGTAAGATTCGAATTGAATCGAATCAAAAAGAAACGAGTCATAAACTATCTAATCGAAACGAAAAAAATTGAATCGAATCGAATCGAAACGAATCAAATCGAATCGCAAAGGATCAAATTGAACCGTATCAAATAGAAAAGAATCAAATCAAATTGAATAGAATCTAATCGAATTGCATCAAAAAGAATAAAAAAATCTAATACAAAAGAATCGAATTGAATCGAAAATATTGAATCGAATGGAAAAGAATATAATCGAATCCAAAAGAATTGAGTGGAAAAGAATCGAATCGAATTGAATTGAAAGGAATCAAATCAAATCGAAAATAATCAAATCGAAAAGAATCGAATCGAACTGATTCGAAAAAAATCGAATTGAAAAGATTCGAATCTAAAGGAATCGAAAAGAATAGAAAACTATCGATTCGAATCGAAAAGAATCGACTCGAATCGAATTGAAACAAAAATCAAATTGAACCTTAAAGAATCAAATCGAATAAAAAAGAATCTAATCGAATCGAAAAAATTGAATCGAATCGAATCTAAAAGAATTGAATCGAAAAAATTGATTCGAATGGAATCAAAATAATCGAATCGAATCAAATCGATTCGAAAAGAAAGGAATTCGAATCAAAAAGAATCAAATAGATTCGAATCGAATCGAATCGAAAAAATTCTAAACGAATCTAATCAGATCGAATGGAAAAGAATCGAATCGAAAAGATTTGAATCGAAACAAAACGAATCGAAAATAATCGAAGAGATCGAATGAAAAAGAATCAAATCAATTTGAAATGAAAGGAGTAGAATCGAATCGAAGCGAAGTGAAAAGATTCTAATCGAATCGAAAAGAATCAAAACGAATCGAATTGAATCCAAAAGAATTAAATCGAATTGAACAGTATCAAATCGAATCCAAAGAAGCGAATCAAATCGAAAAGAATCGAATCGAAAAGAATCAAACCAAAATGAAAAGAATCCGATTGTATCGAATCAAATCGTAAAAAATCAAATCGAATCAAATCGAAAAGAATCAAATTGAATCGAATCGAAAAGAATCGAATGGTATTGAATTGAATCGAAAAGAATCATATCTAATTGAATTGAAAAGAATCAAATCAAATCAAACCGAAAAAAACCTAATCTAATCTAATCGAAAAGAATCAAATTGTATTGAATCGAATCAAAAAGAATCGAATCGAATAGCATCGAAAAGAATCGAATCGAAAAGAATCGAATCAAATAGAAAAGTATTGAATCGAATTGAATGGAATCGAAAAGAATCAAATCGAATCGAATCGAATCGAATTGAATCAAAAAGAATTGAATTGAATCGAATTGAATCGAAAAGAATCGAATAGATTCGAATCGAATCAAAAAAATTCGAAACGAATCTAATCTTATCGAATGGAAAATAATCTAATCGAATCGAAAAGAACTGAATCGAATCGAACCGAATCAAAAATAATCAAATAGATCGAATCAAAATCGATCGATTTGAAATGAATGGAGTAGAATCTAATCGAAGCGAAGCAAAAAGATTTGAATCGAATTGAAAAGAATCGAAACGAATCGAATTGAATCCAAAAGAATTAAATCGAATTGAACAGTATCGAATCCAAAGAATCGAATTGAATCAAATCGAATCGAATCGAATCGAAAAGAATCGAATCGAAACAAAAAGAATCCAGTTGTATCGAATCAAATAGTAAACAATCAAATCGAATCAAATCGAAAAGAATCGAATCGAAAAGAAGAATGGTATCGAATTGAATCGAAATGAATCGAATCATATCTAATTGAATTGAAAAGAATCAAATCGAATAGAACCGAAAAGAATCTAATCAAATCGAAAAGAATCGAATCGTATCGAATCGAATCGAAAAGAATCGAATCGAA
Source organism: Canis lupus familiaris (assembly GCF_011100685.1). Taxonomy (NCBI): domain Eukaryota; kingdom Metazoa; phylum Chordata; class Mammalia; order Carnivora; family Canidae; genus Canis; species Canis lupus. The sequence continues at coordinate 31,515 of NW_023330431.1, forward strand.
TAGCATCGAAAAGAATCGAAATGAATAGAAAAGAATTGAATCGAATCGAAAAAAATCAAATTGAATAGCATCGAAATGAATCGAAACGAAAAGAATCAAATCTAAAAGAATCGAATCATATTGAATCGAAAAGAATCAAATTGAATCGAATCGAAAAGAATAGAAGTTGTATTGAAAAGAATCGAATCGAAAAGAATCGATTCAAATTGAATCGAAAAGAATCGAATCGAATCGAATTGAAAAGAATCGAATCGAATTGATTGAATCGAATTGAATCAAATCGCATTGAATCGAATCGCATTGAATCAAAAATAATTGAATCGAATTGAATAAAAAATAATCGAAACGAATCGAGAATAATTGGAATTGAATTGAATCGATAATCGAATCAAATCAAATCGAGTCGAATCGAAAATAATTGAATCAAATCAAACCTATTCAAAAAAAATTGAATCAAATTGCATTGAATCAAAAGTAATTGAATCGAATCATATTGAATCGATTCGAATCGAAAATTATTGAACCAAATCAAATCGATTCGAAAAAATTGAATCAAATTGCATCGAATCAAAAGTAATCAAATCAAATCAAATTGAATCGATTCTAATTGAAAAGAATTGAATCAAATTGAATCGAATCGAAAAGAATCAAATCGAATCGAATCAAAAAGAATCGAATCTAAACGAAAAGAATCGAATCGAATCGAATAGAAAAGAATCAAATCGAATCGAAAAGAATTGAATCGAAAAGAGTCGAATCGAATCAAATAGATTGAAAAGATCGAATCAAAAAAATCAAAGAGAATCGAAACGAATCAAAAGGAATCAAATCGAATCGAATTGAAAAGAATCGTATCGAATCAAATCTAAAAGAATCGAATCGAATCGAATCAAAAAGAATCGAATCGAATTGATTCGCATCGAAAATAATCGAATCGAATCATATCTAATCAAAAAGAATCGAATCGAATCGAATTGAATCGAATCGAATTGAATCAAAAAGAATCGAATCGAATCTAATTGAATGGAAAAGAATCGAATAGATTCTAATTGAAACGAATCGAAAAAAATCAAAATGAATCGAATCAGATCGAGTGGAAAAGAATCGAATCAAATTGAAAAGAATCGAATCGAATCGAACTGATCCAAAAGAATCAAATAGATCGAATCAAAAAGAATCTAATTGATTTGAAATGAATCGAGTAGAATCGAATCAAAGCGAAAAGAATCTAATCGAATCGAAAAGGATCGAATCGAATCGATCAAAAAGATCGAATTGAAAAGAATCGAATTGAATCGAATCAATTCGAAAAGAATCGAATAGAATCGTATCGAATCAAAAAGAATCGAATCGAATTGAAAAGAATAGAATCGTAATTAATTGAATCAAAAAGAATCTAATCGAATTGAATCGAAAAGAATCGAATCAAAACGAATTGAATCGAAATGAAAAGGATCGTATCGAATCGAATTGAATCGAAAAGAATCCAATTGAACATAATCGAATCAGATTGAAAAGAATCGAATCGAAATGAAAAAAAAGGAATCGAATCGAATAGAAAAGAATCGAACGGTATCATTGAATCGAAAACTATCGAATCATATCGAATTGAATTGAAAAGAATCAAATCGAATAGAACCGAAAAGAATCGAATCGAATCGAATCGAAAAGAATTGAATCATATCGAATCGAATCAAAAAGAATCGAATTGAATACATCGAAAAGATTTGAAACGAATCGAAAAGAATCTAATCGAATTGAATAGAAAAGTATCGAATCGAATCGAATCGAAAAGAATCGAATCGAATCGAAAAGAATTGAATTGAATAGCATCGAAATGAATCGAATAGAAAAGAATAGAATTGAATAGCATAGAAAAGAATCGAATCAAAATGAAAAGAATCGAATCGAATCGAAAGGAATCGAATCATATCGAATGGAATCGAAAAGAATCGAATCGAAAAGAATCGAATTGAATAGAACCGAAAAGAATCGAATCGAACACAATTGAAAAGAATCGTATCGAATCGAATAGAATTGAATCGAAAAGAATCGATTCCAATCGAATTGAATCGAAAAGAATCGAAACGAACAGTATCGAATCAAATTGAAAAGAATCGAATCAAATAAAATCGAATCAAATAAAATCGTTTCAAATAAAATCGAATAAAATAAATCGAATCAAATAAAATCGAATCAAATAAAATCGTTTCAATCGAATCTAATTGAAACGAAAATAATTGAATCAAATCGAATCGAATTGAAATTAAAAGAATCAAATTGAAAATAATCGAATCGAATTGAAAAGAATCGAATCGAAAAGAATCGAGTTGAGTTGAATCAAATCGAAAAGAATCGAATCGAATCGTATCGAATCGAAAAGAATCGAATGAAATCGAAAAGAATCGAATCGAATGGAATCAAATCGAATGGAAATGAATCGAAAAGAATCAATCGAATCGAATTGAATCGAAAAGAATCGAATAGATTCTAATCGAAACGAATCGAAAAAAATCGAAACGAATCGAATCATAACGAATGGAAAAGAATCGAATCGAAAAGAATGGAATCGAACTGAATTGAAAAGAATCGAATCGAACAGAATCGAAATGAATCGAATCAAAATGTAACAAATCGAATCCAAATGATCGAATCAAATTAAATCGAAAAGAATCGAATAGAAAAGAATCGAATCGAAATGAAAAGAATCGAATAGAATCAAATTGAAAAGAATCAAATCGAATAGAATAGAATCGAACAGAATTGAATCGAACGAAAAGAATCTTATCGAATCGATTCAAAGTGAATCGAATCGAATCGAATGGAGAAGAATCGAATCGAAAAGAATTGAATCGAAAAGAATTGAATCGAAGAGAATCTAATCAAAACGAAAAGAATCAAATCGAATCGAAAAGAATTGAATTGAAACGAAAAGAGTCGAATTGAATCGAATCGAAAAGAATCGAATAGAAAAAATCAAATCGAATCAAATCGAAGGGAATTGAATTGAAAAGAATAGAATCGAAAAATTCTAATTGAATCGAATCGAATCAAATCCATTGAAAAGATCGAATCAAAAAACATCAAAGAGAATGGAAACGAATTGAAACGAATCAAATCAAATCGAATGGAAAAGAATCGTATCAAATCAAATCTAAAAGAATCGAATCTAATCGAATCAAAAAGAATGGAATCTAATTGATTCACATCGAAAAGAATCGATCGAATCGTATTGAATCGAAAAGAATCGAAAAAAATAGAATCGAATGGAACCGAATTGAATCGAATTTAATCGAAAAGAATCGAATCGAATTGAATCGAAAAGAATTGAATCGAACAGAATCGAATCGAATTGAAAAGAATTGAATCAAATCGAAAAGAATCGAATCGAATCGAATTCGAAAGAATCGAATTGAATTGAAATGAGAAGAATCGAATTGCATCGAATCAAAAATAATTGAATCGAATTGAATAAAAAATAATTGAATTGAATAGAATAGAAAATAATTGGAATTGAATTGAATCGATAATTGAATCGAATTGAATCAAAACGAGTCGAATCGAAAATAATTGAATCGAATCAAATAGATTCAAAAACAATCGAATCGAAAAGAATCGAATTGAATCAAAAAGAACCAAACCAAATCGAAAAGAATTGAATCAAAAAGAATCGAAATGAATTGAATCAAGTAGAATCGAATTGAAGCTAGGGGAAAAGAATCGAATCGAATCAAAAATTATCTAAACGAATCCAATTGGAGCCAAAAGAATTGAATCAAATCGAATCGAAAAGAATCTAATTGAAATGTAACAAATCGAATCCAAATGATCGAATCGAATCAAATCGAAAAGAATTGAATCGAAGAGAATATAATCGAAATGAAAAGAATCGAATCGAATCGAATCAAAAAGAATCGAATCGAAACGACAAGAGTCAGGGATCCCTGGGTGGCGCAGCAGTTTGGCGCCTGCCTTTGGCCCAGGGCGTGATCCTGGAGACCCGGGATCGAGTCCCACGTCGGGCTCCCGGTGCATGGAGCCTGCTTCTCCCTCTGCCTGTGTCTCTGCGCCTCTCTCTCTCTCTCTCTCTGTGACTATCATAAAAAAAAGAAACGACAAGAGTCGAATCGAATCGAATTGAAAAGAAACAAATTGAAAAGAATTGAATAGAATTGAAAAGAATCAAATCGAATCAAAAAGAATCGAATCAAAGAGAATCTACTCGAAACAAAAAGAATCGAATCGAATAGAATCAAAAAGAATCGAATCGAAACGACAAGAGTCGAATCGAATAGAATCAAACTGAAAAGAATAAAATCGAATTGAAAAGAATCTAATCGAAAAAATCGAATCAAAAAGAATCGAATTGAATTGAATCGAATCGAAAAGAATCGAATCGAATCGAAAAGAATCGAATCGAATGGAATCGAATCGAATTGAATCGAAAAGAATCGAATAGATTCGAATCGAAACGAATCGAAAAAAATCAAAACGAATCGAATCATATCGAATCGAAAAGAATCGAATCGAATCGAAAAGAATCGAATTGAACTGAATCGAAAAGAATCGAACAGAACCGAAAAGAATCGAATCGAAAAGAATCGTATCAAATCGAATTGAATTGAATCAAAAAGAATCGAATCGATTCCAATCAAATAGAATCGAAAGAATCGAATCCAACATTATTGAATCTAATTGAAATGAATCGAATCAAATAAAAGTAGAAAAGAATAAAATCGAAACAAAAAGAATCGAATCGAATTGAATTGAAAAGAATCGAATTGAATCGAATCGAAAAGCAATGAATCGAAAAGAATCGAATCGAAACGGAAAGAATCGAATCGAATCTAAAAGATCGAATTGAAAAGAATCGAATTGAATCGAATCGAATCAAAAAGAATTGAATCATATCGAATCGAAAAGAATCAAATCGAATCGAATTGAAAAGAATAGAATTGTATTGAAAAGAATTGAATCGAATCAAAAAGAATCAAATCGAATAGAAAAGAATTGAATCGAATGCAATCAAATCGAAAAGCATCTAATCGAATCGAATTGAAAAGAATCAAATCAAATTGATTGAATCGAAAAGAATCGAATCGAATCGAATCGCATCGAATCGAAAATAATTGAATCGAATTGAATAAAAATAATCAAATCGAATCGAATCGAGAATAATTGGAATTAAACGGAATTGATAATTGAATCGAATCAAGTCGAGTCGAATCGAAAATAATGGATCAAATTGCATCAAATCAAAAGTAATCGAATCGAATCGTATTGAATCGATTCGAATTGAAAAGAATTTAATCGAATCGAATCGAATTGAAAAGAATCACATCGAATCGAATCAAAAAGAATCGAATCCAAAGAATCGAATTGTAGAGAATCTAATCGAAACGAAAAGATTCAAATCGAATCGAATCGAATCGAATCGAAAAGAATCGAATCGAATCGAAAAGAATCAAATCGAATCGAAAAGAATTGAAGGGAAAAGAATCAAATCGAATTGAAAAGAATTGAATCGAATCAAATTGATTGAAAAGATCGAATCAAAAAATCAAAGAGAATCGAAATGAATCAAAACGAATTGAATCAAATCAAATTGAAAAGAATCATATCGGATCAAATCTAAAAGAATCGAATCGAATCAAAAAGAATCGAATCGAATTGATTCGAATCGAAAAGAATTGAATCGAATTGAATCAAATCGAAAAGAATCGAATCGAATGGAATCGAATCGAATCGAATTGAATCAAAAAGAATCAAATTGAATCGAATTGAATCAAAATGAATCGAATAGATTTGAATTGAAACGAATCGAAAAATATCAAAACAAATCGAATCAGATCGAGTGGAAAAGAAGTGAATCATATCAAAAAGAATCGAATCGAATCAAACTGAATCGAAAAGAATCGAATAGATCAAATCAAAAAGAATCAAATCGATTCGAAATGAATCGAGTAGAATTGAATCGAAGTGAATAGAATCGAATTGAAAAGAATCGAATCAAAACGAAAAGAATCGAATCGAATCGATCGAAAAGATCGAATTGAAAAGAATCGAATTGAATCGAATCAAATCGAAAACAATCGAATTGAATTGTATCGAATCAAAAACAATCAAATCGAATCAAATTGAAAAGAATAGAATCGTATTTAATTGAATCGAAAAGAATCGAATCTAATTGAAAAGAATCGAATCAGCACGAATCGAATCAAATCGAAAAGATTCGTATCGAATCAAATTGAATGGAAAAGAATCCAATCGAACATAATCGAATCGAATTGAAAAGAACTGAATCGAAAAGAATCGAATCGAAACGAAAAGAAAGGAATCGAATTGAATCGAAAAGAATCGAATGGTATCATTGAATCGAAAAGAATCGAATCATATTGAATTGAATTGAAAAGAATCACATCGAATAGAACTGAAAAGAATCGAATCGAATCGAAAAGAATCGAATCGTATCGAATCAAATCGAAAAGAATCGAATCGAATACATCGAAAAGAATCGAATCGAATCGAAAAGAATCGAAATGAATTGAAAAGAATTGAATCGAATTGAAAAGATTCGAATCGAATTGAATCGAATGTAATCGAATTGAAAATAATGAATTCGCATCGAATCGAATCGGAAATAATCGAATTGAATTGAAAAGATTCGAATCGAATCGAAAATAATCTAAACTAATCCAATCGAATCAAATCGAAAATAATCGAACCGAATCGAACCGAATTGAATCTAAAATAATCGAATCGAATCGAACCGAATTGAATAAAAAATAATCGAATCGAATCGAACCGAATTGATTCGAAAGTAATCGAATCGAATCGAATCGAAAATAATCGAATCGAATCGAATCAAATTGAATCGAAAATATTTGAATCGAATCGAATCGAAAATAATCGAACCGAAACAAATCAAATTGAATCGAAAATAATCGATTTGAATCGAACCGAATTGAATCGAAAATAATCGAATCGAATCGAATCGAATCAAAAATAATTGAATCGAAACAAAAATAATCGAATCGAATGCAATCAAATCGAATCAAAAATAATCAAATTAATTTGAATTGAATCGAAAATAATTGCATCGAATCGAATTGAAACAAAAATAATCGATTCGCTTCGAATCAAATCGAAAATAATCCAATCGAATTGAATCGAAAATAATCGAATCGAATCGAAAATAATCAAATAGAATCGAAAATAATCGGATCGAAAAGAATCGAATTGATTCGAATTGAAAATAACCGAATCAAATCGAAAAGAACCGAATCGAATCAAATCGAATCAAAAATAATCGAATCGAATCAAATCGAATTGAAAATAATCGATTCTCATCGAATCGATTCGAATAGAAAATAATCGAATTGAACCGAAATGAATCGAATCAAATAAAAAATAATTGAATCGATTTGAATAAAAAATAATCGAATCTAATGCAATCAAATCGAATCGAAAATACTCGAATAGAATCAAATTGAATCAAAAATAATCGAATCGAATCGATAAGAATCGAATTAAATCGAATCGAAAAGAATCGAATCAAACCATCGAATTGAGTCGAATCAAAAAAAATTGAATCGAATCGAAAAGAATCAAATTGAATCGAATCGAATCGAAAAGAATCGATCAAATCAAAAAGAATCGAATCGAATTGAAAAGAATCGAATTGAATCGAATCGAATTGAATTGAATTGAATCGAATTGAATCGAAAACAATCGAATCGAATCGAAAAGAATCGAATCGAATCGAACAGAATAGAATTGATTCGAAAAGATTCTAATCTAATTGAATCAAATCGAAAAGAATCGAATCAAATCGAAAAAAATCTAATAGAATCGAAAAGAATCGAATTGAAACGAAAGATTTGAATCGAATTGAATCAAATCGAAAGGAATCGAATTGAATGAAAAAAATCAAATTGAATCGAAAAGAATAGAATCAAATCGAAGAGAATCGAATCGAAAAGAATAGAATCGAATCGTATTGAAAAGAATCGAATCAAATTGAATGGAAAAGAATTGAATCGAATAGAAAAAAATCGAGTCGAATTGAAAAGAATCGAATCATAAAGAATCGAATTGAATCGCATCGAAAAGATTTGAATCGGATCGAACTGAAAAGAATCGAATTGAAACGAATTGAATCAAAAAGACTCGAATCGAATCGAAAAGAAGTGAATCAAATCAAATTGAATCAAATAGAAAAGAATCTATCTAATCGAAAAGAATCGAATCGATAAGAAACGAATTGAAAGAATTGAATCGAATCGAATCGAAAAATAATTGAATCAAATCGAATCGAATCGAAAAGAATCGAATCGAATCAAATCCCTAACCCTAACCCCTAACCCCTAAGCCCTAACACTAAACCTATCCTAACCCTAACCCTTAACCCTAACCCTAACCCTAACCCCTAACACTAACTCTAACCCTACCCCGAACACTAACCCTAAACTTAACCCGTACCCTAACCAAACCCATACCCTAACCCTAACAGGTACACTAACACTAACCTGTACCACAACGCTAACCCATAACCTAACCCTTACCCTAAACCGTAACCTAACCCTAAGCCTGTAACCTAACCCGTACACTAACCCATCCCCTAACCCTAACCCTAACAGGTACTCTAACACTAACCCGTACCCTAACCCGTAACCTAACCCGTATCCTAACCCTAACCCTAACACGTACCTAACCATAACCCTAACCCTAACCCCTAACCCTAACCCTAAACCTAACACCTAACCCTAACCCTAACCCCTAACCCTAACTCTAAACCAAAACCTAACCCTAACCCCTAACCCTAACCTTAACCCCTACCCCTAACCTGAACCCCAAACCACTAACCCTAAACCTAACCCTAACCCTTAACCCAAAACCTTAACTCTAACCCTAACCCTAACCCTAACCCTAATCCTAACACTAAATCAAACGCAAACCTAAACCCTAACCCTAACCTTAACCCCTAACCTTAACCCTAACACTAACACTAACCCTTAACACCTAACCCCTAACCCTAGCCCTACCCCCTAACCGCTAACCCCTAACCCTACCCCTAAACCTAACCATTAACCCTAACCCTACCCCTAACCCCTAACCTCTAACCCTAACCCTCTCCCTAACCCTTAAACCTAACCCTTAACCCTAAACCTAAACCTAACCCTAACCCTAACCCTAACCCCTAACCCTAACCCTAACCCTGCACCCTAACCTTAATCCTAACATTAACCCTAACCCCTAACTCTAAACCTAACCCTAAACCTAATCTGAAACGTAACCCATAAACTAACACGTACCCTAACCCTAACACTCACCCATAACCTAAACCTAACCCTAACCTGTACCCTAACTCTAACCCGTACCCTGAACCTAACGCTAACCCTAAACCATACCCTAACCGTACCCTAACCCTAACCCTATCCCGTACAGTAACCCTACCCCTAACCCTTACACTAACCCTAACCTGTACCCTAACCCTAAACCATGCCCTATCCCTAACCCGTATCCTAACCCTAAACCATACCCTAAACCCAACTCTAACCCGTACACTAACCCAAACCCGTATCCTAACCCTAACCCGTACCCTAACCCTAACACGTAACCTAAATCTAACCCTGACCCTAACCCAAACAATACCCTAACCCTAATCCTAAACCGTGCCCTAACCCTTACGCTAACCCCAAACTTAATGCTAACCCATACACTAACCCTAAATGGTACCCTAACTCTAACCCTAACCCGTACCCTAATCCTAACCCTAAAACTAACCCTAACCTGTACCCTAACCCTATACCATACCCTACCTTAACCCGAACCATAAACCGTACCCTAACACTAAAACTACCCCTAAACCTAACCCTAACTCTAATCATAACCCTAACCCTATCTCTAAACCTAACCCTAACTCTAACCTAACCGTAACCCTAACCCTAACCGTATCCCTAACACGTAAACTAACCCTAACCCTAACACTAAGCCTAACCCATAAACTAAACCTAACCCTGACCCTAACCCTAAACAGAACCCTAACCCTAACACTAACGTGTACCTTAACCCAAACCCTAACCCTAAACCTAACCCTAAGCCATACCCTAACCCTAACCCTAACCCAAACCCTAACCCTAACCCCTAACCCCTAACCCTAACCCTAACCCTAACCCCTAACCCCTAACACGAACCTGAACCCCTACCCCTACCCCTAACCCTAACCCTTAACCCTAACCCTTAACCCTAACCCTTAACCCTAACCCTAATCCTAACCCTAACCCTAACCGAAACCCTAACCCTAACTCCTAACCCTAACCCTAACACTAACCCTAACCCACCCTAACCCTAAACCATACCCTACCCTAACCCTAACCATAACCCGTACCTTCACACTAAAACTAGCCTAACCTAACCCTAACACTAATCATAACCCTAACCCTATCTCTAACCTAACCCTAACCCTAACCTAAACCTAAACCTCACCCTAACCCTATCCCTAACACGTAAACTAACCCTAACCCTAACACTAACCCGTAAACTAAACCTAACCCTAACCCTAACCCTAACCCGTAAACTAAACCTAACCCTAACCCTAACCCTAAACAGTACCCTAACCCTAACCCTAATGTGTACCATAACCCTAACCTTAACCCTAAACATAACCCTAAGCCGTACCCTAACCCTAACCCTAACCAAAACCCATACCCTAACTCTAACTCTCCCGGACCCTAATCCTAACCGTACCCTAACCCTAACCCTAATCCGTGCCCTAACCAGTACCATGACACTAAACCTAACCCAAACCCTAACACTAACCCGTACACTAACCCGTAACCGTACCCGTACCCTAACCCATAAACAAACCCATACCCTACCCCTAACCCTAACCTGAACCTGTACCCTAAGCCTAACCCTATCCCCAACCCTAACCCGTTCCCTAACCCTAACCCTAAACGTATCCCATACCCTAACCTGAACCCTAACCCTAACCCTAACCCATAACCTAACCCTAACCCTATCCCTATCCCATAACCTAAACCTAACACTATACCTAACCCTAAACAGTACCCTAACCCTAGCCCTAACCCTAAACCCTAACCCTACCCCTAACCCTAACACTAACCGAAACCTAACCCTAACACTAACCCTAACCGTAACCTACCCTAACCCTAACCCGTACCCTAACCCGTACCCTAACCCAAACCCTAACACTAACCCTAAACCTAACCCTATCCTGTACCCTAACCCTAACCCTAAACCTAACCCTAACTCGTACCCTAAACCTAACCCAAACCCTAACCGTTACCAGTACCCTAACCCATACCTTAACCCGTACCGTAATCCATACCATAGCTCTAAACCGTACCCTAACCCTAACCCTAACCCTAATCTGTACCCCAAACCTAAGCCTAAACCGAACCCTAATCATAACCCTAACACTAACCCTAACCCGTAGCCTAACCCTAACCAGAAGCCTAAACATAACCCGAACTCTAACTCTAACCCTAACTCGTACTCTAACCCTAACCGTAACCCTAACCTGTAACCTAACCCTAACCCTAACCCTAACCCTAAGGCTAAACAGTACCCTAAACCTAACCCTATCCCATACACTAACCCTAAACCTAACCCTAAACCTAACCTTAACCCGTACCCTAATCCTAACACGTACCCTAACGCTTACCCTAACCCTCACCCGTACCCTAACCCAAACTCTAACCAGTACCCTAACCCTAACCTTACCCCAACCCTAAACCTAACGAAACCCAATCCCTAATCCTAACCCTAACCCTAACCTAATCCTAACCTTAACCTTTACCCTATCCCTAACCCTAACCCATAACCTAACCCTAACCATAACCTTAAACAGTACCCTAAATTTAACCCTAACCCGTACCCTAACCCTAACCCTAACCATAAACCTAAACCGAACCCTAACCCGTACCCTAACACTAACACTAACACTAACCCATACCCTAATCCGTAACCTAACCCGTAACCTAACCTGTAAGCCTACCCCTTACCCTGAAACAACACCTAACCCGAACCTGAACCCTAACCCTAACCCTAACCATAAACCTAACCCTAAGCTTAAACAGGACCCTAACCCTAACCCTAACCCGTAACCTAACTCAAACTTTACAGCATTGGAAGTCAGGTCGTTCCATGAATAAAGCTCTACTGCACCTTGAGACACAACCTTGAAGCCTACAGCTTGCCCCTTGCGTCCCATGAGCTTCTGACAAACATGTCTAGTGAGGACGTTCGGAACTCCATCGGCAGGCAGTGTGGAACTGGGAAGGACCGCGTGTCAGCTCACCTCGCAGAAGGAAGTTCTCCAGAGAGACAGCTTTCAACTAGGTACTCAGGTTTGGAAGTTAGTATGTAGCTCCCTTCTGAGGGAGGAATTACTCAGAAGTCGTTGGATTGGGCTGGGAGACACTTGCCTCTCACAAAACTTGTGTCCCGTATCGAACGATGTCCTTTCGAAGTGAAAGGTACAGGCGGTCAGCACGTGGGAGGAACAAGCCATAAGCTCATCCAAAGGAGTGTGCATCACTTGGAGGCAGGTGTCCGGTAGTCACAAAATTGACAATGCAGACACTTGGTTCTCACTCCGCTACTGTCCCGCATAGAACGGAATGCTGTGGAAGCGATCCGTACAGGCCGTCAGATTGTGGTAGGTACAGCCCATAAGCTCAACTCTGAGAAGCCTGTATGCTTTGCAGGCAGATGTCTGCTAGCCACTCTTTTATGGGAGTTAGAACCAGCTACACTTCAATTGAATAAGGCTGTTGGAAATCGCTGTATTGAACTCAGTTACATGTGACTACAAGCCTGAAACGTCTAAATGCTATTCACAACCTCTTCCAGCACCTAACATAAGGATGTTAGGACCTATGTCTACAGGCAGTCAGGTTACGGGAGGGTCCTGCCCTCACCTCAACTCTCACAAGGAAGCATGTCTAGAAGCCAGCTTTCAACTAGCTGCATTCTTCTGGCCCTGAGAACGCAGCAGTATTCTGACTCAGGAGGTTCCAAGTATACCACTCTACTTCACCTGGAGACACCTTCCAGGCCTGCATTATTCCACTTGCATCTCACAAGCTTCTGACAAGCGTCTCTGGTGAAGACGTTGGAAACACATTCTGCAGGCAGTGTGGAACTGTGAGGGACTGCGTGTGAGCCCAACTCTCGGATGTAAGTTGCCGTTGGATGCAGGGTTCAATTAGCTAGTATGGAACTTAGTATGTAGCACCAGTCTAAGACAGGAATTACTAGGAAATCGCAGGATTGAGCTTGGAGGCACTACTCTTGTGGGCCTCACCTGGACGAGGTGACTGGTTCTCACCTGGGAATCACTTGGACCTGATAACTTGACTCCACACTTTGGCCTCACCTGGCCCTGATGACACTGAGCCACACCTAGGCCTCAATCTGGACCTGGAGACTGTGGTCCCCACCTGGGGATCACTAGGACCTGGTGACTCTTGTTCCCACATGAACCACACCTGGAAGTGGTGACTGTGGTGTCCTTCTAGCCTCACATTTACCTGGTGACTCCGATCGCCACCAGGGCCTCCCCTGGATCTGGTGACTCTGTTCTGCAGGTTGGCCTCACCTGGACCAGGTGAGGGTGGTTGCCACCTGGGCCTTACACATACGTGGTGGCTCAGGTCCCCACGTGGGCCTCACATGGACCTGGTGAATCTGGTCCTTACCTGGTCCTCGCATGGACCTAGCGATTCTGGTCACCACCTGGGCCTCACCTGGTCCTGGTGAATCTGGTCCCCATCTGGGCCTCACCCAGTCCTGGTTACTTTGTTCCCCACCTGGACCTGATTGCTGTGGACTCCTTCTTGGCCTCACCTGGAACTGTTGACTCTGATCCTATCTGGGCCTCACCCAGATCTGGTGACTCTGGTCCTCACTTGGGCATCATCGGGACATGGTTCCTCTGCATGGCCTGCAGGTTGGCCTCACCTGTACCTGGTAACTCTTGTCCTCACTTTGGCCTCTTCTGTACCAGTTGACTCTGGCCCCACCTGGGCCTCACCTGGAACGGGAGACTCTGATCCACAGCAGCATGCCTTGAAATCACCTTTCCACTAGCTGCATTCGTATAGCCATGAGAATGTAGCTACATTGTAAGTCAGGAGGTTCCATGTATACCGCTCTACTGCACCTAGAGACACAAGCATTGAAGTCTGCAGCTAGCTCCTTTTGTCCTATGAGCTTCTGACCAACACGTCTAGTGAGGATGTTCGAAATTTCATCTAAAGGACATGAGGAACTGTAGGGACTGGGGGTGAGCTCAAGTCTCAGAAGAAAGTACCCTTTGGACACTGTGTTCCACTAGCTTCTCATGTATGGAACTTACTATGTAGCACCAATCGTAGAGAGCAGTTCCTCACATATCTCTGGATTGGGCTTGAGACACTAGTCGTGTGGGCCGACACCTTACAATAACCTCTCACAACCCTTCTGTCACGATTCAAGCCTAGGCCTGATAGGAGTGAAGTGTACCTGCAGTCAGCATGTGGAAGGTACAGGGCATAAGTTCAACTCTCAGACGTGTGTATGCTTTACAGGCAGATGTCTGCTAGACACTTATTGATGGGAGCTAGAATCGAGGTACACTCTAATTAAATAAGGACGTTGGCAATCGCTGCATCGAACTCAGATACACGTGAGTTCAGGCCTGTCGCTTCCACATGCTTTTCACAAAACCTCTTCCAGCATCTAACATAAAGATGCTAGGACCTAAGTCTACAGGCAGTCAGGATGCGGGACGGTCCTGTCCTGACCTCAGCTCTTACAAGGAAGCATGCCTAGAAGTCAGCTTTCAACGAGCTGCGTTCTTATGGCACTGAGAATGTAGCAGTATTCTAATTCAGGAGGTCCAAGATTACCACTCTATTGCACCTGGAGACACCTTCCAGACCTGCATTATTCCACTTGCGTCTCACAAGCTTCTGACAAACGGCTCTGGTGAAGATGTTCAAAACTCAGTCTGCAGGCAGTGTGGAACTGTGAGGGACTGGGTGTGAGCTCAACTCTCAGAAGAGAGATGCTTTTGGACTCGGGGTTCAGCTAGCTTCTCACGTATGGAACTTAGTATGTAGCACCTGTCTAAGACAGGAATTACTAGGAAATCACTGGATTGAGCGTGGAGGCACTAGTCTTGTGTGCCGGGACTTTCCACTTACCTCTCACAACACTTCAGTCACGCATCAGGCCTAGGCCTGTTAGCAGCGAAGTGTACCTGCAGGCAGGATGTGGGAAGAACAGGCCATAAGCTCAACTCTCAAAAGTGTGTACGCCTGAGAGGCAGATGTCTGCTACCCACTCGTACATGGGAGTCAGAAACTAGTTACACTCTTTGAAGAAGGCTGTTTGAAATCACTGTATTCAACTCAGATAATCATGAGTAGAAGCCTGACACTTCCACATGCATTTTGCCGCCCTCTCCCAGCACCTAACATAAGGATATTAGCAGTTACGTCTACGGGCAGGCAGGATGTGGGAGGGTCCTGCCATGAGCTCAGCTCTCAGAAGGAAGCATGCCTTGAAGCCAGCTTTCTACTAGCTTCTTCTGATGACTGTGAGAACGTAGCAGCATTGTAAGGGGGGATGTTCCATGAATACCGCTCCACTGCACCTGGAGACACAACCATTGAAGCCTGGAGCTGGCCCTTGCGTCCCATGAGCTTCTGACAAACATGTCTAGTGAGGATGTTCGTAACTGCATCTGCAGGCAGTGTGAACTGGGAAGGACCGCGTGTCAGCTCATCTCGCAAAAGAAATTCGCCAGAGAGATAGCTTTCAGCTAGGTACTCAGGTTTGTAGCTCCCATCTGAGGGAGGAATTCCTAGAAAGTCGCTGGATAGAAGTAAGGGACACTTGCCTCTCGCAAAACTTGCGTCCCGTATCGAACGAAATCGTTTGGAAGTGAAGCATACAGGCAGTCAGTATGTGGGAGGTACAAGCCAAAAGCTCAATCCAAAGGAGTGTGCATACCTTGGAGGCAGCTGTCCGATAGGTGCGAAATTGACAATGGAGAGACTCGGTTTTCACTCCGCTACTGTCCCGCATAAAACGAAATGCGGTGGAAGAGGAACGTACAGTCAGGATGGGGGAGGTACAGGCCACAAGCTCAACTCTCAGAAGTGTGTATGCTTTACAGGCCGATGTCTGCTAGACACTTATCAAGGCGAGGTATACCCGAGCTACACTCTAATTGAACAAGGACGTTGGCAATCGCTCTATTGAATTCAGATACACGTGAGTACAGTCCTGACACTTCCACTTGCATTTCTCCAAACTCTCCCAGCACCTAACATAAGGATGTTAGCAGCTACAACTACGGGCAGGCAGGATGCGGGAAGGGTCCTGCCCTGAGCTCAGCTTTCAAAAGGAGGCATGCCTCGAAGCCAGCTTTCTCTTAACTGCGTTCTGATGGCCATGAGAACGTGGCAGCATTGTTATTCAGGATGTTCCATGAATACCGCTTTAATGCACCCGGACACACAACCTTGAAGCCTGCAGCTTGCCCCTTGTGTCCCATGAGCTTCTGACAAACATGTCTAGAGAGGATGTTCGTAACTCTATCTGCAGGCAGTGTGGAACTGGGAAGGACCATGTTTCAGCTCATCTCTGAGAGGGAAGTTCCCCAGGTTAGAGCTTTCAGCAAGGTACTCAGGTTTGGAAGTTAGTATGTAGCTCCCATCTGAGGGAGGAATTCCTCAGAAGTTGCTGGATTGAACTAAGACACATTTGCCTCTCAAAAAACTTAATCCCATATCGAACGAAATCCTTTGGAAGCAAAGTGTACAGGCGGTAAGCTTGTGGGAGGTTCAAGTCCTACACTCAATCCAAAGGAGTGTGCATGCCTTGGAGGCAGCTGTCCGCTAGGCACGAAATTGACAAGGCACACTTGGTTCTCACTCCGCTACTCTCACGTAATCAATGAAATGCTGTGGAAGCGGAACGTACAGGGAGTCAGGATGGGGGAGGGTCAGGCCATAAGCTCACCTCTCAGAAGTGTGTATGCTTTGCAGGCCGATGTCTGCTAGACACTTATCGAGGCGAGGTATACCCGAGCTACACTCTAATTAAACAAGGACGTTGGCAATCGCTGTATTGAACTCAGATACACGTGAGTATAGTCCTAACACTTCCACTTGCATTTCTCCATCCTCTCCCAGCACCTCACGTAAGGATGTTAGCAGCTATGACTATGGGCAGGCAGGATGCGGGAGGGTCCTGCCCTGAGCTCAGCTCTCACAAGAGACCATGCCTAGAAGCCAGCTTTCAACTAGCTGCGTTCTAATGGCCGTGAGACCATAGCAGTCTTCTAACTCAGGAGGTTCGAAGAATACCACTCCACTGCACCGGGAGGCACCTTGCAGGCCTGCATTATTCCACTTGCATCTCACAAGCTTCTGACAAATGTCTCTGGTGAAGATGTTCAAAACTCATTCTACAGGCAATGTGGAAATGTGAGAGATTGGGTGTGAGCTCAACTCTCAGAAGAGTGATGCTTTTGGACTCGGTGTTCAGCTAGCTCTCACGTATGGAACTTAGTCTGTAGCACCTAAGACAGGAATTACTAGGAAATCGCTGGATTAAGCTTGGAGGCACTAGTCTTGTGTGCCGGGACTTTCCATTTACCTCTCACAACACTTCAGTCACGCATCGAGCCTAGGCCTGTTAGCAGCGAAGTGTACCTGGAGGAGGATGTGGGAAGTACAGGCCATAAGCTCAACTTTCAAGAGTGTGTATGCCTGGGAGGCAGATGTCTGCTACCCACTCGTAAATGGGAGTTAGAAACTAGCTACACTCTTTGAAGAAGGCGATTTGAAATCGGTATATTCAACTCAGATAATCGTGAGTACTGGCCTGACACTTCCACATGCAAATCGAATCGAAAGAAAAAGAATCCCATCAAATAGAATCGAAGAGAACGATTCGGAAACTATCGTATCGAAACGAAAAAAATTGAATTGAATCCAATCGAATCGACAAGGTTCAAATCGCATCGAATTGAAAAGAATCGAATCGAATCGAATTGAAATAAATTGAAACAAATCAAATAAAAAAGAATCAAATAGAAAAAAATCGAATAAAAAAATGAATCGAATCGTATCGAAAAGAATCTAATCGAATCGAAAGGAATCGAATTGAAAAGAATTGAATCGAAAAGTTTCGAATCGAATCAAATTGAATCAAAAAGAATCTAATCGAACCGAAAAGATTCGAATGAAATAAAAAGGAAACGAATTAAAAAGAATCAAATCAAATCAAAAAGAATCAAATCTATTCAATTCGAAAACAATCGAATCTAAATGAATCGAGTCGAAAGGAGTGGAATTGAAAAGAATCGAACCGTTTAGAAGAAAACGAATCGAATTGAATCGAATCAAATAGAAAATAATCGAATCGAATTGAAAAGAATAGGAAAGAACCGAATCGAATCAAATCGAAAAGAATCATATCGAATCATAAAAATTCGAATCGAATTAAATCGAAAAGAATCAAATCGAATCGAAAAGAATCGAATCGAATCGAAAAGAATCAAATCCAAAATAATCGAATCAAAGAGTCGAATCGAATAAAATCAAATCGATTCAAAAAAACCAAATCGAAGAGACTCGAAAAGAATCGAGTTGAATTGAATCGAATCGAATCAAAAAGAATCGAATCGAAAAGAATCGATTCAAATCAATTTGAAAAGAAAGACATTCGAATAGAAAAGACTCGAATCGAAAAGAATCGAATTGAATCGAACCTAAAAGAATTGAATTGAAAAAAATCGATTCGAATGGAATCAAAAACAATAGAATCTAATCAAATCGATTCAAAAAGAAAGCAATTCGAATCGAACAAACTCGAATCGAAAAGAATCGAATCGAATAGAAAAAAATCGAATCAAATCGCACCGAATCAAAAGAATCAAATCGAATGGAATTGAAAAGTATCGAATAGAAGAGAATCGATTTGAAAAGAATCGAATCAAATCAAATTGATAGAAAAGAATCGAATCGAATTGAATCGAATCGAATCGGAAAGAATCGAATCGAATCAAAAAGAATCAAATCGAATCGAATCGAAAAGAACTGAATCGCATCAAATCGAAAAGAATCGAATTGAAAAGAATCGAATAGAATAGATTCAAATTGAATTGAATCGAATCGTAATAACTGAATTGAATCGAAAAGGATGAATCGAATCAAATCGAAAAGAATCGAATCGAATCGAAATCAAATCGAATCAACTTGAAAAGTATCGAATCTAATAGATTCGAATCGAATCAAATAAAAAAGAATCGAATCGAATCGAAAAGAATTGAATTGAATCAATTCGAATCAAAAAGAATCAAAAGGAATCAAATCGAAAAGAATTGAATCAAATCCAATAAAAAGTATCGAAACAAATCGAATGAAAAAGAATCTAATCAAATCACAAAAATCGAATTGAACTGAAAAGAAAAGAATCGAATCGAATCGAAAAGAACCGAATCGAATCAAATCGAAAAAAATCGAATTGAAAGGAATCTAATCAAATAGATTCATATCGAATCGAATCGAAAAGAATTGAATCGAATCTAAAAGAATCAAATCGAATCGAATCAAAAAGTATCAAATTGAATTGAAAAAAAAGAATCGAATCTAATCTAAAAGAATCGAATCGAATCGAAACAAATTGAAAAGATCGTATGGAATCGAATAGAAAAGAATCAAATCAAATCGAATCAAATCCATTTGAAAAGAAAGGAATTCGAAATGAAAAGACTCGAATCGAAAAGAATCGAATCGACGCAATTCGAAAAAAATCGAATCGAATCGCATGGAATAAAAGAATCAAATCGAATGGAAGTGTAAAGAATCGAAAATAATCGAATCGAATCGAAAAGAATTCAATCGAATCGAAATGAAAGATTCAAATCGAATCAAATCGAAAAGAAACAAATTGAAAACTATCGAATCAAATCGAAAAAAATTGAATCGAATCGAATCGCATTGAAAAATATCCAATGGAATCGAATTGAAAAGAATTGAATCGAATCAAATCGAAAAGAATCGAATCGAATCGTTTGGAAATGAAAGGAATTCAAATCGAAAAGACTCGAATCGTAAGATTCGAATCGAATTGAATCAAAAAGAAACGAATCAAAAACTATCAAATCGAAACGAAAAAAATTGAATCGAATCGAAAAGAATCAAATCAAATCGAAAAGGATCAAATTGAATCGTATCGAATAGAAAAGAATCAAATCAAATTGAAAAGAATCGAATCGAATTGAATCGAAAAGAATCGAAAAAATCTAATAGAAAAGAATCGAATCGAATCAAAAATACCGGGATCCCTGGGTGGCGCAGCGGTTTGGCGCTTGCCTTTGGCCCAGGGCGCGATCCTGGAGATCCGGGATCGAATCCCACGTCGGGCTCCCGGTGCATGGAGCCTGCTTCTCCCTCTATCTATGTCTCTGCCTCTCTCTCTCTCTCTCTCTCTGTGACTATCATAAATAAATAAAAAAAAATCGAATCGAATGGAAAAGAATCGAATCGAATCGAAGAGAATTGAGTGGAAAAGAATCGAATCGAATTGAATCGAAAGGAATCGAATCGAATCGAAAAGAATCGATCGAAAAGAATCGAATCGAATAAAAAAATCGAATCGAAAAGAATCGAATTGAATCGAATGGAATCGAAAGAATAGAAAACTATCGATTCGAATCAAAAAGAATCAACTCGAATCGAATCGAAAAGAATCGAATCGAATCAAAAAGAACCAAATCGAATCAAATCGAAAAGAATCGAATTGAAAAGAATCTAATCAAATAGATTCAAATCGAATTGAATGGAATCGAATAGAATCGAATCAAATCGAAAAGAATCGAATCGAATTGAAAAAAATTGAATTGAATCCAATCTAAAAGAATTGAATCGAAAAAATCGATTCTAATGGAATCAAAAAGAATCGGATCGAATCAAATCGATTCAAAAAGAAAGGAATTCGAATCGAATTGAATTGAAAAGAATCGAATAGATTCGAATCGAATCGAATCGAAAAAATTCGAAATGAATCTAATCAGATTGAATGGAAAAGAATCGAATCGAATCAAAAAGAATTGAATCGAATCGAACCGAATCGAAAATAATCGAATAGATCAAATCAAAAAGAATTGATCGATTTGAAATGAATAGAGTAGAATCGAATCAAAGCGAAGTGAAAAGATTCGAATCGAATTGAAAAGAATCGAAATGAATCGAATTGAATCCAAAAGATTGAATCGAATCGAATCCAAAGAATCGAATCAAATTGAAAAGAATCAAATCGAAAAGAATCGAATCGAAACGAAAAGAATCCAATTGTATCGAATCAAATCGTAAAGAATCAAATCGAATTGAATCGAAAAGAATCAAATTGAATCGAATCGAAAAGAATCGAATAGTATCGAATTGAATCGAAAAGAATCGAATCATATCTAATTGAATTGAAAAGATTCAAATAGAATAGAACCGAAAAGAATTGAATCGTATTGAATCGAATCAAAAAGAATCTAATCGAATAGCATCAAAAAGAATCGAATCGAATCGAAAAGTATTGAATCGAACTGAATCGAAAAGAATCGAATAGATTCGAATCGAATCAAATTGAAAAAATTCAAAACGAATCTAATCAGATCAAATGGAAAAGAATCGAATCGAATCGAAAAGAATTGAATCGAATCGAACCAAATCAAAAATAATCGAATAGATCGAATCAAAAAGAATCGATCGATTTGAAATGAATAGAGTAGAATCTAATCGAACGAAGCGAAAAGATTTTAATCGAATTGAAAAGAATCAAATAAAATAAAATCGAAAAGAATCTAATTGAAACGAAAAGAATCGAATCAAATGGAATCTAATTGAAAAGAATTGAATCGAATCGAAACAAAAAGAATCAAATCGAAGAGAATAGAATCGAATAGAAAAGAATCAAATCGAAAAAATCAAATAAAAAAGAAGAGAGTTGAGTTGAATCGAATTGAAAAGAATCGAGTAGAATCGTATCGAATAGAAAAGAATCGAATTGAATAGAAAAGAATTGAATCGAATGGAATAGAATAGAAAGGAATCAAAAAGAATCAATTGAATCGAATTGAATCGAAAAGAATCAAATAGATTCGAATCAAAACGAATTGAAAAAATCGAAACGAATCGAATCGTATCGAATGGAAAAGAATCGAACCGAATGGAAAAGAATCGAATCGAACTGAATCGAAAAGAATTGAATCGAACAGATCCGAAAAGAATCGAATCGAATTGAATAGAAAAAAGTCATATCGAATCGAATCGAATTGAATCAGAAAGAATCGAATCGATTCCAATTGAATTGAATCGAGAAGAATCGAATCGAATAGTATCGAATCTAATTGAAATGAATCGAATCAAATAAAATAGAAAAGAATCAAATCGAAACAAAAAGAATCGAATCAAATAAAATTGAAAAGAATCGAATCAAATAAAATCGAAAAGAATCGAATCGAAACAAAAAGAATCGAATTGAAAAGTATCGAATCGAAACGAAAAGAATCAAATCAAATCGGAAAGATTGAATCGAATTGAATCAAAAAGAATTGAATCGAATCGAAAAGAATAGAATCTAATCAAATTGAATCGAAAAGAATCGAATCGAATTGAAAAGAATAGAATAGTATAGAATCTAATTGAAAAGAACCGAATCGTATTGAATTGAATCAAAAAGAATCGAATCGAATTGAATCGAAAAAAATCGAATCGAATTGAAACGAAAAGAATCGAAACGAATCAAATCCTAAAGAATGGAATCGAAAAGAATCGCATCGAAACGAAAGGAATTGAATCAAATCGAATCGAAAAGAATCGAAAAGAATCAAATCGAATAAATAAGAATCGAATCGAATCGAATCAAAAAGAATCGAAATGAATGAAATTGAATCGAAAAGAATTGAATCGATTCGAATTGAAAAGATTCAAATCGAATTGAATTGAAACGAAAAGAATCGAACCGAATCGAAAAGAATCAAATAGAATCGAATCAAAAAGAATCAAAAAGAATCGAATCGAGTAGAATCGAATCGAAGGTAGGCGAAAAGAATCGAATAGAATCAAAAATTATCTAAACGAATCCAATTGAATCCAAAAGAATCGAACCGAATCGAATGGAAAAGAATTGAATCGAATCGAATAGAATAGAATCGAACAGAAATGATTCGAACGAAAAGAATCTTATCGAATCGAATCAAAAAGAATCGAATTGAATCGAATCGAAAAGAATCAAATCGAATCGAATCGAAAAGAATCGAATCAAAGAGAATCTAATCGAAACGAAAAGAATCAAATCCAATCGAATCGAAAAGAATCAAATCGAATCGAAAAGATCGAATTGAAAAGAATCGAATTGAATCGAGTCGAATCGAAAACAATCGACTCGAATCATATTGAATCGAAAAGAATAAAATCGAATTGAAAAGAATAGAATTGGGATCCCTGGGTGGCGCAGTGGTTTGGCACCTGCCTTTGGCCCAGGGTGCGATCCTGGAGACCCGGGATCGAATCCCACGTTGGGCTCCCGGTGCATGGAGCCTGCTTCTCCCTCTGCCTATGTCTCTCTCTCTCTCTCTCTCTCTCTCTCTCTCTCTCTCTGTGACTATCATAAATAAATAAAAATTAAAAAAAAGAAAAAAGAAAAGAATAGAATTGTATTGAAAAGAATCGAATCAAATCGAAAAAATCGAATTGAATCGAATGCAATCAAATCAAAAAGAATCGAATCAAATTGAAAAGAATCAAATCGAATTTATTGAATCGAAAAGAATCGAATCGAATCGAATCGCATCGAATCGAAAATAATTGAATCGAATTGAATAAAAAATAATCGAATTGAATCGAATCAAAAATAGTTGGAATTGAATTGAATCGATAATCGAATCGAATCAAATCAAGTCGAATAGAAAATAATCGAATCGAATCAAATCGATTCGAAAAAATCGAATCACATTACATCGAATCAAAAATAATCGAATCGAATCATATTGAATTGATTCGAATTGAAAAGAATCTAATCGAATTGAATTGAAGTGAAAAGAATCGAATAAAATCGAAAAGAATCAAAAAGAATCGAATAGAAATGAAAAGAATCGAATTGAATCGAAAAGATCGAATTGAATCAAATCGAAAAGAATCGAATTGAATCGAATCGAATCGAAAAGAGTCAAATTGAATCGACTCAAAAGGAATCAAATCGAATAAAAAATTATCGAAAAGAATCCAATTGAATACAAAAGAATTGAATCGAATCGAATTGAATAGAAAAGAATCTAATGGTACATTATCGAATCGAATCCAAAAGAATGGAATCGAGTCAAATCATAAAGACTTGAATCGAATAGAATCAAATCAAAAAGAATCGAATCGAATGAAAAGAATCTTATCGAATCGAATCGAAAAGAAAAGAATCGAAAAGAATCGAATCGAAGAGAATATAATCGAAACGAAAAGAATCGAATCGAATCGAATCAAAAGAATCGAATCGAAACAAGATTCGAATCGAATAAAATTGAAAAGAATCGAATCGAATTGAAAAGAATCGAATCGAAAAAATCGAATCAAAAAGAATCGAATCGAATCGTATAGAATCGAAAAGAATCTAATCGAATTGAATCAAAAAGAATCGAATCGAATCGAATGGAATCGAATCAAATCGAATTGAATCAAAAAGAATCAATCGAATCCAATTGAATCGAAAAGAATCGATAGATTCGAATCGAAACAAATCGAAAAAATCGAAACGAATCGAATCATATCGAATGGAAAATATCAAATCGAACTGAAAAGAATCGAATCGAACTGAATCAAAAAGAATCATATTGAATCGAATTGAATCGAAAAGAATCGAATTGATTCCAATCGAATTGAATCGAAAAGAATCGAATCGAAGAGTATCGAATCTAATTGAAATGAATCGAATCAAATAATATCGAAAAGAATCGAAACAAAAAAATCGAATTGAATCGAATTGGAAAGAATCGAATCGAATCGAAAAGAATTGAATCGAAAAGTATAGAATCGAAGCGAAAAGAATCAAATCGAATCGGAAGGATTGAATCGAATCGAATCAAAAAGAATCGAATCGAATTGAATCGAAAAGAATCGAATCTAATCAAATCGAATCGAAAATAATCGAATCGAATCGAAAAGAATAGAATTGTATAGAATCTAATTGAAAAGAACCGAATCCTTTTGAATTGAATAAAAAAGAATCGAATCAAATTGAATCGAAAAGAATCGAATCGAATCAAAAAGAATGGAATTGAATCGAAAAGAATCGAAACGAATCGATTCAAAAAGAATCGAATAGAATGAAATCGAATCGAAAAGATTTGAATCGATTCGAAATGAAAAGAATCAAATCGAATTGAATTGAAACGAAAAGAATTGAATCGAATTGCATCGAATCGAAAATAATTGAATCGAATTGAATAAAAATAATCGAATCGAATCGAATCGAAAATCATTGGAATTGAATCGAATCGATAATCGAATCAAATCAAGTCGAGTCGAATCGAAAATAATCGAATCGAATCAAATAGATTCAAAAACAATCGAATCAAATCGAATTGAATTAAAAATAATCGAATCAAATCATATCGAATCAAATCGAAAAGAATCGAATTGAAAAGAATCGAACCGAATCAAAAAGAATCGAATTGAATCGAATCAAAAAGAATCGAAACGTATCGAATCAAGTAGAATCAATTCGAAGCTAGGTGAAAAGAATCGAATCGAATCAAAAATTATCTAAACGAATCCAATAGAATCCAAAAGAATTTAATCGAATCGAATCGAAAAGAATCGAATTGAAATGTAACAAATCGAATCCAAATGATCGAATCGAATCAAATCAAAAAGAATCGAATCGAAACGAAAAGAATCGAATAGAATCGAATTGAAAACAATCGAGTCGAATCGAATAGAATAGAATCGAACAGAAAAGAATCAAAAGAAAAGAATCTTATCAAATCGAGTAGAAAAGATTCGAATCGAATCGAAAAGAATCAAATCGAATCGAATCAAAAAGAATTGAATCGAAGAGAATCTAATCGAAACGAAAAGAAACAAATCGAATCGGATTGAAAAGAATCAAAATGAAAAGAAACGAATCGAATTGAATTGAAAAGAATCGAATTGAATCGAATCAAAAAGCATCGAATTGAAAAGAATCAAATCGAAGCGAAAAGAATCGAATTGAATCGGAAAGATCGAATTGAATCGAATCGAATCGAAAAGAATCGAATCGAATTGACTCGACAGGAATCGAATCGAATAAAAAATTATCGGAAATAATCCAACTGAATCCAAAAGAATTGGATCGAATCGAAATGGATAGAAAAGAATCGAATGGAACATTATCGAATCGAATCCAAAAGAATCGAATCGAGTCAAATCATAAAGACTCGAATCGAATAGAATCGAATTGAAAAGAATCGAATCGAAGAGAATCTAATCGAAACAAAAAGAATCGAATCGAATCAAATCAAAAAGAATCGAATTGAAAAGACAAGAGTCGAATCGAATCGAATCGAAAATAATCAAATTGAAAAGAATCCAATCGAATTGAAAAGAATCGAATCGAATTGAATCGAATCGAATCGAAAATAATCGAATCGAATCGAATTAAAAAGAATAGAAAAAATCGAATCGAATCGAAAAGAATCGAATCGAATCGAAACGAAAAGAATCAAATCGAATCGAAAAGAATCGAATCGAATTGAATCGAAAAGAATCGAATCGCATTGAAAAGGATCGAATCGAAAAGAATTGAATCGAATCGAAAAGAATAGAATCGAAGAGTCGAATCGAAAAGAATCGAATCGATTTGAAAAAAAACCGAATTGATTCGAATCGAATCGACTCAAAAAGAATCAAATCGAATCGAATCAAATCGAAAAGAATCGAATCAAATTGATTCAAAAAGAAAGAAATTCGAATCGAAGAGACTCGAATCAAAAAGAATCAAATCGAATCGAATCAAAAAGAATCAAATTGAATCGAATTGAAAAGAATTGAAATCGAAGAGAATTTAATCATAACGAAAAGAATCAAATCGAATGGAATTGAAAAGAATCGAATCAAATCAAATCAAATCAAAAAGAATTGAATCAAATCGATTTGAAAAGAAACTCGAATCGAAGAGACTCGAATCGAAAAGAATCGAATCGGATCAAATCAAAAAGAATTGAATCTAAGAGTTTCGAATCGATTCGAATTGAATTGAAAAGAATCTAATCGAATCGAAAAGATTCGAATAGAATCGAAAAGAAACGAATCAAAAAGAATCGAATCGAATCGAATCAAAAAGAATAGAATCTAATCGAATCGAAAAGAATTGAATCCAAATAAATCGAGTTGAAAGGAGTGGAATCGAAAAGAATCGAATCGATTAGAAAAAATGAATCGAATTGAATCGAATCTAATCGAATATAATCAAATCGAATCGAATTGAAAAGAATAGAAAAGAATCGAATCAAATTGAATCGAAAAGAATCAAATCGAACCGAAAAGAATCAAATCGAATCGAAAAGAATCGAATCGAATTGAATTGTAATGAAAAGAATCGAATCGAATCGAAAAGAATCGAATTGAATCGAAAAGCACTGAATTGAATGCAATCAAATCAAAAAGAATCGAATCGAATTGAAAAGAATCAAATCGAATTGATTGAGTCGAAAAGAATCGAATGGAATCGAATCACATCAAATCGAAAATAATTGAATTGAAGTGAATAAAAAATAATCGAATCGAATCAAATCAAATCGAGAATAATTGGAATTGAACTGAATCGATAATCTAATCGAATAAAATCGAGTCGAATCAAAAATAATCGAATCAAATCAAATCGATTCGAAAAAAATCAAATCAAATTGCATCGAATCAAAAGTAATCGAATCGAATCATATTGAATCGATTCGAATCGAATCGAATCAAAAAGAATCAAATCGAATCGAAAAGAATCGAATTGAAAAGAATCAAATCGAAAAAAAAGAAAAGAATCAAATCAAATCGAAAAGAATTGAACCGAAAAGAATCGAATCGAATCAAATCGATTGAAAAGATCGAATCAAAAAAATCAAAGAGAATCGAAACAAATCAAAACGAGTCGAATTGAATCAAATTGAAAAGAATTGCATCAAATCAAATCTAAAAGAATCGAATCGAATCAGAAAGAATCAAATCGAATCTAAAAGAATCGAATCGAATGGAATCGAATCGAATCGAAAAGAATCAATGGAATCGAATTGAATAGAAAAGAATCGAATAGATTCGAATAGAAACGAATCGAAAATAATCAAAACGAATCGAATCATATCGAATCGAAAAGAATCTAATCGAATCAAAAAGAATTGAATCGAACTGAATCGAAAAGAATCGAATCGAACAGAACCAAAAAGAATCGAATCGAAAAGAATCGTATCGAATAGAATCGAATTGGATCGAAAAGAATTGAATCGATTCGAATTGAATTGAATCGTAAAGAATCGAATCGAACAGTATCGAATCTAATTGAAATGAATCGAATCAAATAAAATAGAAAAGAATCAAATTGAAACGAAAGGAATCGAATTGAATTGAATTGAAAAGAATCGAATTGAATCGAATCGAAAAGCAACGAATCGAAAAGAGTCGAATCGAAATGGAAAGAATCGAATCAAATCGAAAAGATCGAATTGAAAAGAATCGAATTGAATCGAATAGAATCGAAAAGAATCGAATCGTATCAAATCGAAAAGAATCAAATCGAATCGAATCGAAAAGAATTGAATTGTATTGAAAAGAATCGAATCGAATCAAAAAGAATCAAATCGAATAGAAAAGAATTGAATCGAATGCAATAAAATCGAAAAGAATCGAATCGAATAGAAAAGAATCAAATTGTATTGATTGAATCGAAAAGAATCGAATCTCATCGAATCGAAAATAATTGAATTGAATTGAATAAAAAATAATCAAAACAAATCGAATCGAATCGAGAATAATTGGAATTGAATGGAATCGATAATCGAATTGAATCAAATCGAGTCGAATCGAAAATAATCGAATCGAATCAAATTGATTCGAAAAAATCGAATCAAATTGCATCGAATCAAAAGTAATCAAATCGAATCGTATTGAATCGATTCGAATTGAAAAGAATCGAATCGAAAAGAATCAAATAGAATCGAATAAAAAAGAATCGAATCCAAAGAATCGAATTGTAGAGAATCTAATCGAAACAAAAAGATTCGAATCGAATCGAAAAGAATCGAATCTAAACAAAAAGAATCGAATCAAATCGAAAAGAATCAAATCAAATAGAAAAGAATCGAATAGAAAAGAATCAAATCGAATCGAAAAGAATTGAATCGAAAGGAATCCAATCGAATCAAATCAATTGAAAAGATCGAATCAAAAATTCAAATAGAATCAAAACGAATCAAAATGAATCGAATCGAATCGAATTGAAAAGAATCGTATTGAATCAAATCTAAAAGGAAATCGATTCGAATCAAAAAGAATCGAATCGAATTGATTCACATCGAAAAGAATCGAATCGAATCGTATCGAATTGAAAAGAATCGAATCGAAGCAATAAGAATCAAATCGAATGGAATTGAATCGAATCGAATTGAATAAAAAAGAATCGAATCGAAAAGAATTGAATAGATTCTAATTGAAATGAATCTAAAAAATCAAAACGAATCGAATCAGATCGAGTGGAAAAGAATTGAATCAAATCGAAAAGCATTGAATCGAATCGAACTGAATCGAAAAAAATCGAATAGATCGAATCAAAAAGAATCGAATCGATTTGAAATGAATCGAGTAGAATCGAATCGAATTGAAAAGAATCGAATCTAAACGAAAAGAATCGAATCGAATCGATCGAAAAGATCGAATTGAAAAGAATCGAATTGAATCGAATCAAATCGAAAAGAATCGAATTGAATCGTATTGAATCAAAAAGAATAAAATCAAATTGAAAAGAATAGAATCGTATTTAATTGAATCGAAAATAATCGAATTGAATTGAATCAAAAAGAATCGAATCGAATCAAAACGAATCAAATCGAATAAAAAAGAATCGTATCGAATCGAATTGAATCGAAAAGGATCCAATCGAACATAATCGAATTGAATTGAAAAGAATCGAAACGAAAAGGAATCGAATCAATAAGAATCGAATGGTATCATTGAATCGAAAAGAATCGAATCATATCGAACTGACTGAAAAGAATCAAATTGAATAGAACCAAAAAGAATCGAATCAAATTGAATCAAAAAGAATCGAATTGTATCAAATCGAATCGAAAAGAATCGAATCGAATACATCGAAAAGATTCAAAACGAATCGAAAAGAATCGAATCGAATCAAATCGAAAAGTATCGAATTGAATCGAAAAGAATCGAATCGAATCGAAAAGAATCGAATTGAATAGCATGGAAACGAATCGAATCGAATCAAAAAGAATCGAATTGAATAGCATCGAAACGAATCGAATCAAAATGAAAAGAATCGAATTGAATCGAATCGAAAAGAATCAAATCGTATCAAATGGAATCGAAAAGAATCTAATCATATCGAGTTGAATCGAAAAGAATCAAATCGAATAGAACCGAAAAGAATCGATTCGAATACAATTGCAAACAATCATATCGAATCGAATTGAATTGAATTGAAAAGAATCGAATCGAATGTTATATACTCAAATCAAAAAGAATCGAGTCGATTCGAATCGAAAATATCAAACCGAATCGAAAAGAATCGAATCGAAAAGAATTGATTCAAATCGAAAATAATCGAATTGAATCAAAACGATTCAAATCGATACGAAATGAATCGAATTGAAAATAATAGAATCGAATCAAACCGAATCGAAATGAAAATAATCAAATTGAATCGAATTGAAAATAATCGAATCAAATGAAATCGAAAATAATTCAATCGAATCTAATCGAAAATAATCAATTCACATTGAATCAAATCGAAAATAATCGAATTGAATTGAATCGAAAATAATGAAATCGAATCAAAAATAATCGAATTGAAAGTGATCTTATCGAATCCAAAATAATCGAATCGAATCGAATCAAATCGAAAATAATTGAACTGAATAGATCGAATTGAATTGAAAATAATCGAATCGAATCGAATCGAATTGAATAAAAAATAATCGAATCGAATCAAATCGAAAATAATTGAATTGAATCAAAAAGAATCGATCAAATCAAAAATAATCGGATCGAATCAAAAATAATCGAATTGAATCCAATCAAATCAAATCAAAAATAATCGAATTGAATCGAAAATAATCGAATCAAATCGAAATTAATCAAATCGAATCGAATTGACAATAATCAAATCGAATTGAAAATAATCGCATCGAATCGAATTGAATCGAAATCGATTCGCATCGAATCGAATCGAAAATAATCCAATCGAATTGAATCGAAAATAATGCAATCGAATCTAAAATAATCCAATCGAATCGAAAATAATCCAATTGAAAAGAATCGAATCGATTCGAATCGAAAATAATCAAATCGAATCGAATCGAATCGAAAATAATCGATTCACATCTAACGGAATCGAATCGAAAATAATTGAATCGAACTGAATCGAAAATAATCGAATCGAATTGAAAATAATTGAATCGAATCAAAAATAATCGATTCGCATCAAATCGAATCGAATTGAAAATAATCGAATCAAAATGAATCGAAAACAATCGAATCGAATCGAAAATAATCGAATCGAATCAAAAAGAATCGAATCGGAAAGAATCGAATTGATTTGAATTGAAAATAATCGAATCGAACCGAAATGAATCAAATCAAATAAAAAATAATCGAATCGAATTGAATCAAAAATAATCGAATCTAATGCAATCGAATTGAATCGAAAATATTCGAATAGAATCAAATTAAATCGAAAATAATCGAATCGAATCGAAACGAAAAGAATCGAATCAAATCGAATCGAAAATAATCGAATCAAACCATCGAATTGAGTCGAATCAAAAATAATCGAATCGAATCGAAAAGAAATAGAATCAAATCGAATCGAATAGAAAAGAATCGATCAAATCGAAAATTGAATCGAATCGATAAGAATCGAATCGAAAAGTATCAAATTGAATTGAATCAAATCGAATCCAACAGAATTGAATCGAATCGAATTGAAAAGAATCGAATAGAATCGAAAAGAATCAAATCGAATCGAAAAGAATAGAATTGATTTGAAAAGATTCGAATCGAATTGAATCAAATCGAAAAGAATTGAATCTAATTGAAAAAAATCGAATCGAATTGAAAAGAATCGAATCGAAACGAAAGATTTGAATCGAATTGAATCGAATCGAAAGGAATCAAATCGAATCGAAAAAATCGAATCGAATCGAAAAGAATAGAATGGAATCGAATCAAAGGGAATCGAATCGAAGGGAATAGAATCGAATCGTATCGAAAAGAATCAAATCAAATCGAATGGAAAAGAATTGAATCGAATCGAAAAAAATGGAGTCAAATTGAAAAGAATCGAATCGAATTGTAAAGAATCAAATTGAATTGCATCGAAAAGATTTGAATCGAATCGAACTGAAAAGAATCGAATCGAAACGAATCGAATCAAAAAGACTCGAATCAAATCGAATCGAAAAGAATCGAATCAAATCAAATTTAATTGAATAGAAAAGTATCTATCGAATTGAAAAGAATCGAATCGATAAGAAACGAATTGAAAGAATTGAATCGAATCGATTTGAATCGAAAAGAATTGAATCGAATCGAATCGAAAAGAATTGAATCGAATCAAATCCCTAACCCTAACCCCTAACCCCTAAACCCTAACACTAAACCTATCCTAACCCTAACCCTTAACCCTAACCCTAACCCTAACCGAAACCCTAACCCTAACCCTTACCCAATTGAATTGAACAATAAGCCTAAACAATAAGCCCAAACAATAAGCCTAAACTTAACCCATACCCTAACCCTAAGAGGTACCCTAACACTAACCTGTACCCCAACCCTAAACCGTACCCTAACCCTAACACTATCCTGTACAGTAACCTAACCCTAACCCTTATACTAACCGTAACCCATACCCTAACTCTAACCCGTACCCATACCCTAACCCGTACCCTAACCCTAAACCATACCCTAACCCTAACCCGTACCCTAACCCTAACCCATACCCTAAACCTAACCCTAATCTAACCCATACCCGTACTCTAACCCTAACCCTATCCTGTACCCTAAACCTAACCCGTACCCTAACCCTAACCCGTACCCTAACCCTTAACACTAACCCTAACCCGTACCCTAACCTGTACCCTAACCCTAACCCGTACCCTAACCCTAAACCGTACCCGAACCCTAACACATAACCTAAATCTAACCCTGACCCTAACCCAAACAATACCGTAACACTAATCCTAACCCGAGCCCTAACCCTTACGCTAACCCCAACCCTAACACTAACCCGTACACTAACCCTAAATGGTACCCTAACACTAACCCTAACCAGTACCCTAATCCTAACCCTACAACTAACCCGAACCCGTACCCTAACCCTATACCGTACCCTACACTAACCCTAACCATAACCCGTACCCTAACACTAAAACTACCCCTAAACCTAACCCTAACTCTAATCATAACCCTAACCCTATCTCTAAACCTAACCCTAACCCGAACCTAACCATAACTCTCACCCTAACCGTATCCCTAACACGTAAACTAACCCTAACCCTAACCCTAGCCCATAAACTAAACCTAACCCTAACCCTAACCCTAAACAGTACCCTAACGTGTACCTTAACACTAACCCTAACCCTAAACCTAACCCTAGGGCGTACCCTAACCCTAACCCTAACCCAAACCCTAAACCTAAATCCTAACCCTAACCGTAACCCTAACCCTAACCCCTAACCCTAACACTAACCACTAACCCTAACCTGAACCCGAACCCCTAACCCCTAACCCTAACATTAATCCTTAACCCTAACCCTTAAACCTAACCCTAACCCTAGCCTTAACCCAAACCCTAACTCCTAACCCTAACACTACCCCTAACCCGTACCCTAACCCAAAACCGTACCCTACCCTAACCCTAACCATAACCAGTACCCTCACACTAAAACTACCCCTAACCTAACCCTAACACTAATCACAACCCTAACCCTATCTCTAAATCTAACCCTAACCCTAACCTAACCCTAAACCTCACCGTAACCCTATCCCTAACACGTAAACTAACTCTAACCCTAACCCTAACCCGTAAACTAAACCTAACCCTAACTCTATCCCTAAATAGTACCCTAACCCTAACCCTAACGACTACCTTAACCCTAACACTAACCCTAAACCTAACCCTAAGCCATACCCTAACCCTAACCCAAACCCATACCCTAACTCTAACTCTCCTGTACCCTAGCCCTAACCCATACCCTAACCCTAACCCTAATCCGTACCCTAAGCCATACCATAACCCTAAACCTAACCCGTACCCTAAACCTAACCCTAACCCCAACCCTAACCTGAACCCTAACTCTAACCCATACCCTAACCCTAAACCGTAACCTAACCTGTACCCTAACCTGTACCCAAACCCTAATCCTATCCCGTTCCCTAACCCGAACCCTAACACTAACCCTAAACCTAACCCTATCCTGTACCCTAACCCAAACCCTAAACCTAACCCTAACCCGTACCCTAAACCTACTCCAAACCCTAACCGTTACCAGTACCCTAACACATACCTTAACCCGTACCGTAATCCATACCATATCTCTAAACCATACCCTTAACCCGTAACCCTAACCCGTACCCTAACCCTAATCTGTACCCTAAACCTAAGCCTAAACCGAACCCTAATCATAACCCTAACACTAACCCTAACCCGTAGCCTAACCCTAAACCGAACCCTAAACATAACCCAAACTCTAACTCTAACCCTAACTCATACTCTAACCCTAACCGTAATGCTAACCTGTAACCTAACCCTAACCCTAACCCTAAGGCTAAACAGTACCCTAAACCTAAACCTATCCCATACCCTAACCCTAAACCTAACCCTAAACCTAACTCTAAACCTAACCTTAACCCGTACCCTAATCCTAACCCATACCCTAACGCTTACCCTAACCCTCACCCGTACCCTAACCCAAACTCTAAACCGTACCCTAACCCTAACCTTACCCCAACCCTAAACCTAACGAAACCCAATCCCTAATCCTAATCATAAGCCTAACCCTAACCTAATCCTAAACTTAACCCTTACCCTATCCCTAACCCTAACCCGTAACCTAACCCTAACCCTAACCCTAAACAGTACCCTAACTTTAATCCTAACCCGTACCCTAACCCTAACACTAACCCGTACCCTAAACTGTAACCTAACCCGTAACCTAACCCTAACCTTAACCCTAATCCTAAACCGTAGCCTACCCCTAACGCTGAAACTACCCCTAACCCTAACCTGAACCCTAACCCTAACCCTAACCCTAAGCTTAAACAGGACCCTAACCCTAACCCGTAACCTAACCCAAACTTTACAGCATTGGAAGTCAGGTCGTTCCATGAATAAAGCTCTACTGCACCTGGAGACACAACCTTGAAGCCTGCAGCTTGCCCCTTGCGTCCCATGAGCTTCTGACAAACATGTCTAGTGAGGATGTTCGTAACTGCATCTGCAGGCAGCGTGGAACTGGGAAGGACCGCGTGTCAGCTCACCTCGCAGAAGGAAGTTCCCCAGAGAGACAGCTTTCAACTAGGTACTCAGGTTTGGAAGTTAGTATGTAGCTCCCTTCTGAGGGAGGAATTACTCAGAAGTCGTTGGATTGGGCTGGGAGACACTTGCCTCTCACAAAACTTGTGTCCCATATGGAACGACGTCCTTTTGAAGTGAAAGGTACAGGCGGTCAGCATGTGGGAGGAACAAGCCATAAGCTCATCCAAAGGAGTGTGCATCACTTGGAGGCAGGTGTCCGGTAGTCGCGAAATTGACAATGCAGACTCTTGGTTCTCACTCCGCTACTGTCCCGCATAGAACGGAATGCTGTGGAAGCGATCCGTACAGGCCGTCACATTGTGGTAGGTACAGGCCATAAGCTCAACTCTGAGAAGCCTGTATGCTTTGCAGGCAGATGTCTGCTAGCCACTCTTTTATGGGAGTTAGAACCAGCTACACTTCAATTGAACAAGGCTGTTGGAAATCGCTGTATTGAACTCAGTTACACGTGACTACAAGCCTGAAACGTCTACATGCTATTCACAACCTCTTCCAGCACCTAACATGGTTAGGACCTATGTCTACAGGCAGTCAGGTTGCGGGAGGGTCCTGCCCTCACCTCAACTCTCACAAGGAAGCATGTCTAGAAGCCAGCTTTCTTTTTTTTTTAAGATTTTATTTATTTATTCATGATAGTCACAGAGAGAGAGGGGGGTGCAGAGACACAGGCAGAGAGAGAAGCAGGCTCCATGCATCGGAAGCCCGACGTGGGATTCGATCCCGGGTCTCCAGGATCGCGCCCTGGGCCAAAGGCAGGCGCCAAACCGCTGCGCCACCCAGGGATCCCTAGAAGCCAGCTTTCAACTAGCTGCATTCTTCTGGCCCTGAGAACGCAGCAGTATTCTAACTCAGGAGTTTCCAAGAATACCACTCTACTCCACCTGGAGACACCTTCCAGGCCTGCATTATTCCACTTGCGTCTCACAAGCTTCTGACAAGCATCTCTGGTGAAGACATTGGAAACACATTCTGCAGGCAGTGTGGAACTGTGAGGGACTGCGTGTGAGCCCAACTTTCCGATGTAAGTTGCCGTTGGATGCAGGGTTAAATTAGCTAGTACGGAACTTAGTATGTAGCACCAGTTTAAGACAGGAATTACTAGGAAATAGCGGGATTGAGCTTGGAGGCACTACTCTTGTGGGCCTCACCTGGACGAGGTGACTGGTTCCCACCTGGGACTCACCTGGACCTGATAACTTTGCTCCACACTTTGGCCTCACCTGACCCTGATGACTCTGGGCCCCACCTAGGCCTCAATCTGGACCTGGAGACTGTGGTCCCCATCTGGGTCTCACCTGGACCTGGTGACTCTCGTTCCCACATGAACCACACCTGGACCTGGTGACTGTGATGTCCTTCTAGCCTCACATTTACCTGGTGACTCTGGTCCCCACCAGGGCCTCACCTGGACCTGGTGAATCTGGTCCCCATCTCGGCCTCACCCAGTCCTGGTGACTTTGTTCCCCACCTGGACCTGATTACTGTGGACTCCTTCTTGGCCTCACCTGGAACAGGTGACTCTGATCTTATCTGGGCCACACCCAGATCTGGTGACTCTGGTCCTCACCTGGGCATAATTGGGACCTGGTTACTCTGTTCCACACCTATGCCTCACCTGGACATGATGACTCTGCAACCCCTCTGGGCCTCACCCTGACCTGGCGACTCTGGTCCCCATCTGGATGTCACCTGGACCAGGAGATTCCAGTACCCCTCTAGGCCTCAACCAGACCTGATGACTGGTCCTCAACTGGGGCTCATCTGCACCTAGTGAATATGCTCCCCACGTAGGCCTCATCTGGACCTGGTGACTCTGGTCCCTACCTGGGCATCATCTGGACATGGTTACTATATTCCCCACAGGGACTCACCTGGATCTGGTAACTCAGTCCTCATTTTGACCTCTTCTGTACCAGGTGACTCTGGCCCCACCTGGGCCTCACCTGGAACTGTTGACTCTGATCCTCAGCATGGCGTCACCTGACCTGGTGACTGTGGTTCCCACCGGGACCTCACCTGGACCTCATGTCTCTGGTGCCCACCTGGGCCTCACCTGGACCTGGTGTCTCTGGTACCCACCTGGGTAGCATCAGGACATGGTTAAACTGTTCCCTAACAGGGACCCACCTGGACCTGTTACCTCTGGTCTTCACCTGGGCCACACCTGGATGGTGACAATGGTTCCCACCTGGGTCTCAACTGGACCGGTGAGTCTGATCCCCACCTCGACAACACCTGTAACTGGTGACTCTCATTACCACATGGACCTCATGTGGACCAGGTGGCTACAGTGTTTCTAGCTTCTAATGTACCTGGTGACTCTGGTCCCCACTAGGGCCTCACAGGGACATGGTGAGTGTGGTTGCCACCTGCACCTCATCTGGACCTGGTGAATCTGGTCTGTACCTGAGACTACCCTGGATATGGTGACTGTGGTCCCCACATGGGCCTCACTTGGACCTGGTGACTCTGATCCCCATCTGGGCCTCACCTAGCCCTGTTGACCATGATCCTCAACTGGGCATAATTGGGACCCGGTTACTGTGGTCCACAACTGGACCTCACCTGGACCAGGTGACTCTGGTCCCCCTTGGGGTCTCACTCTGACCTGGTGACTGTGAATTCCACTTTGGCCTGCCTTGGACCTGCTGACTCTGGTTGCCACCTGCACATCACCTTGAACAGTTGACTCTGGTTCTTTCAAGGGCCTCCCCTGTACCTGGTGATCCTGGTCCCAACCTGGGACTCACCTGGACCTGGTTACTGTGTTCCACACCTGGGCCTCACGTAGACCGTTGTCCATGGTCCCCAGCCAGCCTCACATGGACCTGTTGCCTCTGGTCCCCACCTGGGCCTCACGTGTACCTGGAAACTCTGGTACTCACCTGGGCCTCATCTGTTCCTGGTGACTCTCGTCCCCACCTGGGCTTCACCTGGATCTGGTGACTCTGGTCCCCACCTGGACCTCTCCTGGACCTGGTGACTCTCTTTCCAACATGGACCTCACCTGGATCTGGTGACTCGGGTCCTCAGTTTGGCCTCACCTGGACCTGGTGTCTCTCGTCCCCACTGTGACCTAACTCAGACCTGGTGAATCTTGTCCCCACCTAGGCCTCACCCAGACCTGGTGACTCTTATCCCCAGTTGTGCCTCAATTCGACCTGATGTATCTAGTCCTCACGTGGGCCTCACATGGACCTGGGACTCAGCTGGATAGAGTGGCTCTGGTTCCCACATGGGGCCCACCTGATACTGGTGACTGTGGTCTCCTTCTATGCCTCACCAGGACCTGGTGATTCTGATCCTCATCTGGGAATTGCATGGCCCTAGTGACTCTGGTCCTCACCTAGGCATCATTGGGACCTGGATACTCTATTTGACACCTGGGCCTCACTTTGATCGGGGACCTCTGGTCCCACTCTGGGTCTCAAACTAAACTGGTTACTCTGGTTCCCTTTCTAGGACTCACCCTTACCTGGTGACTCTGGTCCCCCCCTGGGCTTCACTTGGACCTGGTGAATCTGGTCATTACCGGGTCCTCACCTGTACCTGGTGACTCTGCTCACCACCTGGGACTCACCTGGACTTGGTGAATCTTGTTGCCACCTGGGCCTCACCTGGACCTTTTGACTGTGGTCCCCATCTGGACCTCACCTGGATCTTGTGGCTCTGGTTCCCATATGGGGCTCTCCTGGACCTGGTTCCTGTGGTCTCCTTCTGGCCTCACCTGGAACAACACGACTCTGATCCATATTTGGGTCTCGCCTCTACCTGGTGACTCTGGTCCTTACATGGGCATCACTGGGACCTGGTTACTCTCTTCTATACCGGGGCCTCACCTGGACCTGGTGACTCTGGTCACCCTCTGAACCTCACCCTGACCTGGTGACTGTGGTCCCACCTGGGCCTCACCTGGATGAGGTGACTGGTTCCCACAGAAACCTCACCTGGACCTGGTGAATCTGGTCCTCACATGGGCATCATGGGACCTGGTTACTCAGTTCCACATCGGGGCCTCACCTGGACCTAGTGATTCTCGTCCCCCTCTGGGCCTCACCCTGACGTGGTGACTCTGGTCCCCACCTGGATATCACCTGGACTGGGTGACTCTTGTCCTCCTCTGGGCCTCACCCGGAGCTGGGGACTCTGGTCCTCAACTGGGCCTCAACAGGATCTGGTGAATCTACTCCTCACTTAGGCCTCATCTGGACCTTGTGACTCCGGTCCCAACTCAAAAACAATGGGATATGGTTACTCTGTTCCCCACCTGGGACTCACCTGGACCTGATAACTTTGCTCTACACTTTGGCCGCACCTGGCCCTGATGACTCTGGGCCACCCACCTAGGCCTCAATCTGGACCTTGTGACTGTGGTCCCCACCTGGGTCTCACTTGGACCTGGTGACTCTCGTTCCCACATGAACCACACCTGGACCTGGTGACTGTGGTGTCCTTCTAGCCTCACATTTACCTGGTGACTCAGGTCCCCACCAGGGCCTCACCTAGATCTGGTGACTATGGCCTGCATGTTGGCCGCACCTGGACCTGGTGAGTGGGGTTGCCAACTGGGCCTCACCCATACCTGGTGACTCAGGTCCCCACATGGGACTCACTTGGACCTGGTAATTCTGGTCCTTACCTGGTCCTCACCCGACCTGGTGACTCTGGTCACCACCTGGGCCTCACCTGGACCTGCTGAATCTGGTCCCCATCTGGGCCTCACCCAGTCCTGTGACTTTGTTCCCCACCTGGACCTGATTGCTGTGGACTCCTTCCTGGCCTCACCTGGAACTGGTGACTCTGATTTTATCTGCGCCTCACCCAGATCTGGCGACTCTGGTCCTCACCTGGGCACCATTGCGACCTCGATACTCTGTTCCACACCTGAGTCTCACCTGGACATGATGACTCTGCAACCCCTCTGGGCCTCACCCTGACCTGGTGACTCTGGTCCCCATTTGGATGTCACCTGGACCAGGTGATTCTGGTACCCCTCTAGGTCTCAACCAGACCTGGTGACTCTGGTCCTCAACTGCGCCTCACCTGGACTTAGTGAATATGCTCCCCACCTGGGCCTCATTTGGACCTGGTGACTCTGGTCCCTACCTGAGCATCATCAGGACATGGTTACTCTATTCCCCACTGGGACTCACCTGGAACTGGTAACTCTGGTCCTCACTTTGGCCTCTTCTCTACCAGGTGACTCTGGCCTCACCTGGGCCCCACCTGGAACTGGTGACTCTGATCCTCAGCATGGCCTCACCTGACCTGGTGACTGTGGTTCCCACCGGGACCTCAACTGGACTTCATGTCTCTGGTCCCCACCTGGGCCTCAACTGAACCTGGTTTCTCTGGTACCCACCTGGGTAGCATCAGGACAGGGTTACACTGTTCCTTAACAGGGACCCACCTGGACCTGTTACCTCTGGTCTTCACCTGGGCCACAGCTGGATGGTGACACTGGTTCCCACCTGGGTCTCACATGTACCTGGTGAGACTGATCCCCACCTGATCCTCACCTGTAACTGTTGACCCTCGTTCCCACATGGACCTCATGTGGACCTGGTGGCTGCAGTGTTTCTAGCTTTTCATGTACCTGGTAACTCTTGTCTCATCCAGGGCCTCACCAGGACCTGGTGAGTGTGGTTGACACCTGCAACTCACGTGGACCTGGTGATTCTGGTCTGCACCTGAGACTACCCTGGATCTGGTTACTGTGGTCCCCACCTGGGCCTCACTTGGACCTGGTGACTCTGATCCCCATCTGGGCCTCACCTGGCCCTGTTGACCATGGTTCTCAACTGGGCATAATTGGGACCCGGTTACTGTGTTCGAAAACTGGACCTCACCTGGACCAGGTGACTCTGGTCCCCCTCTGGATCTCATCCTGACCTGGTAACTGTGAACCCCACTATGTTCTGACTTGGACCTGCTG
Organism: Canis lupus familiaris; assembly: GCF_011100685.1. NCBI lineage: Eukaryota > Metazoa > Chordata > Mammalia > Carnivora > Canidae > Canis > Canis lupus. The sequence continues at coordinate 73,315 of NW_023330431.1, forward strand.
ACTCTGGTTGCCACCTGTGACTCACCTTGAACAGTTGACTCTAGTTCTTTCAAGTGCCTCCCCTGTACCTGGTGATCCTGGTCACCCCTGGGCATCACTTGAACCTGGTGAATCTGATCCCCATCTGGGACACACTTGGCCCTATGGACCATGATTCTCAATTGGGCATAATTGAGACCCGGTTACTGTGTTCCACAACTGGACCTCACCTGTGCCAAGTGACTCTGGTCTCCGTCTGGGTCTCACCCTGTCATGGTGACTGTGAACTCCGCTTTGGCCTGACTTGGACCTGCTGACTCTGGTTGCCACCTGCACCTCACCTTGAACTGTTGACTCTGGTTCTTTCAAGAGCCTCCCCTGTACCTGGTGATCCTGGTCCCCACCCGGGCCTCACCTGGACGTGGTGACTGTTGTCACCAACTGGGACTCACCTGGACCTGGTTACTGTGTTCCACACCTGGGCCTCACGTAGACCTGTTGACCATGTTCCACAGCCAGTCTCACATGGACCTGTTGCCTCTGATCCCCACCTGGGCCTCACGTGTACCTGGTAGTTCTGGTCCTCACCAGGCCCTCATCTGGATCTGGTGACTCTGGTCCCCACCTGGACCTCTCCTGGACCTGGTGACTCTCTTTCCAACATGGACCTCACCTGGATCTGGTGACTTGGGTCCTCAGTTTGGCCTCACCTGGACCTGGTGACTCTCGTCCCCACTGTGACCTAACTCGGACCTGGTGACTCTCGTCCCCATTGTGACCTAACTCAGACCTGGTAAATCTTGTCCCCACCTAGGCCTCACCCAGACCTGGTGACCCTTGTCCCCAGCTATGACTCAATTCGACCTGATGAATCTGGTCCTCACTTGGGCCTCACATGGACCTGGGACTCAGCTGGATAGAGTGGCTCTGGTTCCCACATGGGGCCCACCTGATACTGGTGACTGTGGTCTTCTTCTATGCTTCACCAGGACCGGGTGATTCTGATCCCCATCTGGGCCCTGCATGGGCCTAGTGACTCTGGTCCTCACCTAGGTATTATTGGGACCTGGATACTCTATTCCACACCTGGGCCTCACTTTGATCGGGGACCTCTGGTCCAACTCTGGGCCTCAAACTTAACTGGTTACTCGGCTTCCCCCTCTGGGCCTCACCCTTTCTTGGTGACTCTGGTCTCCCCCTGGGCTTCACTTGTATCTGGTGAATCTGGTCCTTACCTGGACCTCACCTGGACCTGGTGACTCTGGTCACCACCTGGGTCTCACCTGGACTTGGTGAGTCTTATTGCCACCTGGGCATCACCTGGACCTTGTGACTGTTGTCCCCACCTGGATCTCACCTAGATCTGGTGGTTCTGGTTCACATATGGGGCTCTCCTGGACCTCGTTCCTGTGGTCTCCTTTGGCCTCACCTGGAACAACACGACCCTGATCCATATTTGGGCCTCACCTGGACCTGGTGACTCTGGTCCTTACCTGGGCATCATTGGGACCTGGTTACTCTCTTCTATACCTGGGCCTCCCCTGGACCTGGCGTCTCTGGTCACCCTCTGGACCTCACCCTGACCTGGTGACTGTGGTCCCACCTGGGCCTCACCTGGAAGAGGTGACTGGTTCCCACAGGGAACTCACCTGGACCTGGTGAATCTGCTGCTCACATGGGCATCATAGGACCTGGTTACTCAGTTCCACATCGGGGCCTTATCTGGACCTAGGGACCCTCGTCCCCCTCTTGGCCTCATCCTGACGTGGTACTCTGGTCCCCACCTGGATATCACCTGGACCGGGTGACTCTTGTCCTCCTCTGGGCCTCACCCGGAGCTGGGGACTCTGATCCTCAACTGGGCCTCAACAGGACCTGGTGAATCTACTCCTCACTCAGGCCTCGTCTGGAGCTTGTGACTCTGTTCCCACCTGGGCATCAATGGGACATGGTTACTCTGTTCCCCACCAGGGATTCACCTGGACCCAATAACTTTGCTCCACACTTTGGCCTCACCTAGCACTGATGACTCTGGGCCCCCCACTTAGTCCTCAATCTGGACCTGGTGACTGTGGTTCCCACCTGGGTCTCACCTGGACCTGGTGACTCTCGTTCCCACATGAGCCACACCTGGACCTGGTGACTGTGGTGTCCTTCTAGCCTCACATTTACCTGGTGACTCCAGTCCCCACCAGGGCCTCACCTGGATCCGGTGAGTCTGGCCTGCAGGTTGGCCTCACCTGGACCTGGTGAGTGGGGTTGCCACCTGGGCCTCACCCATACCTGGTGACTCAGGTCCCCACATGGGCCTCTTGGACCTGGTGAATCTGGTCCTTACCTGGTCCTCACCCGGACCTGGTGACTCTGGTCACCACCCGGGCCTCACCTGGACCTGGTGAATGTGGTCCCCAACTGGGCCTCAACCTGTCCTGGTGACTTTGTTCCCCACCTGGACCTGATTGCTGTGGCCTCCTTCTTGGCCTCACCTGGAACTGGTGACTCTGACCCTATCTGGGCCTCACCCAGATCTGGTGACTCTGGTCCTCACCTCGGCATCATTGGTACCCAGTTACTCTGTTCCACACCTGAGCCTCACCTGGACATGATGACTCTGGAATCCCTCTGGGCCTCACCCTGACCTGGTGACTCTGGTCCCCATCTGGATGTCACCTGGACCAGGTGATTCTAGTACCCCTCTGGGCCTCAACCAGACCTGGTGACTCTGGTCCTCAACTGGGCCTCACCTGGACCTAGTGAATATGCTCCCCACCTGGGCCTCATCTGGACCTGGTGACTCTGGTCCCTACCTGGGCATCATCAGGACATGGTTCCTCTATTCCCTACTGGGCCTCAATTGGAACGGGTGACTCTGATCCTCAGCAGCATGCCTCAAATGCACCTTTCCACTAGCTGCGTTCTTATGGCCGTGAGAATGTAGCTACATTGTAAGTCAGGAGGTTCAATGTATTCCACTCTACTGCACCTAGAGACACAAGTATTGAAGCCTGCAGCTAGCTCCTTTTGTCCTATGAGCTTCTGACCAACACGTCTAGTGAGGATGTTCGAAATTTCATCTGAAGGCCGTGTGGAACTGTGAGGGACTGGAGGTGAGCTCAAGTCTCAGAAGAAAGTACCCTTTGGACACTTCGTTCCACTAGCTTCCCATGTATGGAACTTAGTGTGTAGCACCAATCCTAGAGAGCAGTTCCTCACATATCTCTGGATTGGGCTTGGAGACACTAGTCGTGTGGGCCGGCACCTTCCACTAACCTCTCACAACCCTTCAGTCACGATTCAAGCCTAGGCCTGATAGGAGCGAAGTGTACCTGCAGTCAGCATGTGGGAGGTACAGGGAATAAGTTCAAGTCTCAGAAGTGTGTATGCTTTACGGGCAGATGTATGCTAGACAGTTATTGATGGGAGCTAGAACCGAGGTATACTCTAATTGAACAAGGACATTGGCAATCGCTGTATTGAACTCAGATACACGTGAGTACAGGCCTGTCACTTCCACATGCTTTTTACACAACCTCTTCCAGCACCTAACATAAAGATGCTAGGACCTAAGTCTACAGGCAGTCAAGATGTGGGACGGTCCTGCCCTGACAGCTCTTACAAGGAAGCATGCCTAGAAGTCAGCTTTCAACTAGCTGCGTTCTTATGGCAGTGAGAATGTAGCAGTATTCTAATTCAGGAGGTTCCAAGACTACCACTCTACTGCACCTGGAGATACCTTCCAGGTCTGCATTGTTCCACTTGCGTCTCATAACCTTCTGACAAAAGTCTATGGTGAAGATGTTTGATACTCATTCTGCAGGCTGTATCAGACCGTGAGGGACTGAGTGCGAGCTCAACTCTCAAAACTAAGTTGCTTTTGGAAAAGGCGTTCAGCTAGCTTCTCACCTATGGAACTTAGTATGTAGCACCAGTCTAAAACAGGAATTACTAGGAAATCGCTGGATTGACCTTGGTGGCACTAGTCTTGTGTGACGGGACATTCCACTTACCTCTCACCACACTTCCGTCACGCATCGAGTCTAGGCCTTTTAGAAGCGAAGTGTACCTGAAGGCAGGATGTTGAGGTACAGATCATAAGCTCAACTCTCAGTAGTGTGTATGCCTGGGAGGCAGATTTCTGCTAACCGCTCGTACATGGGAGTTAGAACATAACTACACTCTGATTGAAGAAGTCCGTTGGATATCGCTGTATTCAACTCAGATACACGTGAGTTCAAGCCCGACGCTTCCACATGCTTTTCTCACAACCTCTCCTAGCACCTAACACAAGGATGTTAGCAGCTACGTCTACAGTCAGGCAGGATGCGGGAGGGTCCTGCCCTGAGACAGCTCTCAAAAGGAAGCATGCCTCAAAGCCAGCTTTCTACTAGCTGCGTTGTTATGGCCTTCAGAACGTAGCACCACTGTAAGTCAGGACGGTCCATGTATACCGCGCTACTGCACCTGGAGAGACAAGCATTGAAGCCAGCAGCTAGCTCCTTGTGTCCTATGAGCTTCTGACAAACATGTCTAGTGAGGATGTTCGAAATTCCATCTGAAGGCTGAGTGGAACTGTGAGGGACTGGATGTGAGCTCAAGTCTCAGAGGCAAGTACCCTTTGGACACCATGTTCAACTAGCTTCTCATGTATGGAACTTAGTATGTAGCACCAATCTAAGAGAGCAGTTCCTCACATATCTCTGGATTGGGCATGGAGACACTAGTTGTGTGGGCCGGCACCTTCCACTAACCTCTGACAAACTTCTGTCACGCATCGAGCCTAAGCCTGACAGGAGCGAAGTGTATCTGCAGTCAGCATGTGCGAGGTACAAGGCATAAATTCAAGTCTCAGAAGTGTGTATGCTTTGCAGGCCGATGTTTGCTAGACATCAAGGGGAGGTATACACAAGCTACACTCTAATTAAACAAGGACGTTGGCAATCGCTGTATTGAACTCAGATTCACATAAGTACTGCCCTGAAACTTCCACTTGCATTTCTCCAACCTCTCCCAACACCTAAAATAAGGATGTTAGCAGCTACGACTACAGGCAGGCAGGATGTGGGATGGTCCTTCCCTGAGCTCAGCTTTCAAAAGGAGCATGACTTGAAGCCAGCTTTCTCTTAACTGCATTCTGATGGCCATGAGAACATGGCAGCATTGTAATTCAGGATGTTCCATGAATACCGCTTTACTGCACCTGGAGACACAACCTTGAAGTCTGAAGCTTGCCCTTTGCATCCCATGAGCTTCTGACAAACATGTCTAGTGAGGATGTTTGTAACTGTATCTGCAGGCAGTGTGGAACTGGGAAGGACCACGTTTCAGCTCATCTCCGAGAAGGAAGTTCCCCAGAGAGAGAGCTTTCAGCTAGGTACTCAGTTTTGGAAGTTAGTATGTAGCTCCCATCTGAGGGAGGAATTCCTCAGAAGTTGCTGGATTGAACTAAGACACATTTGCCTCTCGCAAAACTTGCTTCCCGTATCGAACGAAGTTCTTTGTAAGTGAAGCGTACAGGCGGTCAGCATGTGGGCTTTACAAGCCATAAGCTCAACCAAAGGAGTGTGCATGCCTTGGAGGCAGCTGTCCGCTAGGCGTGAAATTGACAAGGCAGACACTTGGTTCTCACTCCGCGATTCTCCCGCATACAACGAAATGCTGTGGAAGCAGAACGTACAGGCAGTCAGGATGGGGGAGGTACAGGCCATAAGCTCAACTTGCAGAAGTGTGTATGCTTTGCAGGCCGATGTCTGCTAGACACTTATCGAGGCGAGGTATACCCGAGCTACACTCTAATTGAACATAGACGTTGGCAATCGCTGTATTGAACTGAGATACACGTGAGTACAGTCCTGACACTTCCACTCGCATTTCTCCAATCTCTTCCAGCACTTCACCTAAGGATGTTAGCAACTATGAGGCTGGGCAGGCAGGATGCGGGAGGGTCCTGCCCTGAGCTCACCTCTCACAAGAGAGCTTGCCTAGAAGTCAGCTTTCAACTCGCTGCATTCTAATGGCCGTGAGACCATAGCAGTTTTCTAACTCAGGAGGTTCGAAGAATACCACTCTACTGCACCTGGAGACACCTTCCAGGCCTGCATTATTCCACTTGCGTGTCACAAGCTTCTGACAAACGTCTCTGGTGAAGATGACCTAACCCTCGCCCTAACCCTAAACCTAGCCCTAACTTTAACTCTAACCGCTAACACTAACCCCTAACCCTAAATCACACCCTAACCCCTAACCCTAACTACAAACCTAGCCGAACCCTAACTCTAACCATAACCCAAACCCCAACTCCTAACCTCCTGCCATAATCCCTAAAGTCTAAACCCTAACCCTAACTCTAACTCCTGTCCCTAACCCAAACCCCCATCCTAACTCCTAACCACTGACCCTTACCCTTATCCCTCACCCTAACCTCTAATCTGTAACCATAAGCATAATCACTAACCCCTAACATCTCATCTAAGCCTAACCACCAACCACCTCCCCTCCCCTGACCCTACCATTCATTCTACCCATTCACTTACCCTATGGTTCTGAGGAGTCCCTTCTGACATGGACGTGGCCCCCAACGGCGCCTCCAGAGTCCTCCAGGGGGTCCTGAGGAAGCCGGGCTCCTGTGAATGCGGACGTGGCCCCACGTGTTCCAGAGTCATAGTCAGTGGGTCCTGAGTACTCCGGGTCTCCTCTCAACGTGGAGTATGCCTCCTCTGGAAGGAGGAGGAACATCCTTCTGGATGCCTCACATCCTCTGGAAGCCTCACAGCAGGTTCTCAGGAGGCCAGGGGTTCCTGTCAGCCTGGACATGGCCCCATGTCCCCTGAAAACTCACCGCGGTACTGAGGAGGCTGTGGGTTCCTGTCAGCCTAGACGCAGCCTCATGTGTCCCGAAGACAAAGTGCAGGTCCTGAGGAGGACGCGGGTCCTCTCAGTCTTGACGTGGCCCCACATTTTCCTCAGCCTCACCATAAGACCTGAGGAGGCCAGGGGCTCTTGTCAGAATGGACGTGGCCCCAAATCATCCGAATCATTCACAGTGTGTCCTGAGGAGGCCGGAGAATTCTGTCAGTGTGGATTCGGCATCCACATTTTTCTTAGGCTTCACCACAGGTTCTGACAAGGCTGGGGTCTTCTGTCCGCATGGACGCATCCCCATATTTCCCGAAGTCTACACCGGGGGTCCTGAGGACATCAGCGTCTGGTTGTGTGGACATGGCCCCACGTCCTCCCAAAGCATCACCGCAGGTTCTGAGGTGGCCGAGGCTCCTGTCACTGTGGATGCGGCCCCCAGCTTCCAGAAGACTCAACTTATGTCCTGAGGGGCCAGTTAGCTCCTGCCAGAGTGGACGCGGTGCACCATCTTTCAGAAGCTTCCCCACATGTTCTGAGGCGGCCCAGGGGCTCCTGTGAGCGTGGATGCGGGCCCACAACTCCCTGAAGCCTCACCGCAGGTCCTGAAGCGGCCCAAGGGCTCCTGTCAGGGTGGATGTGGGCCCACATCTTCCTGAAGCTTCACCGTGTGTCCTGAGGAGACCGGGGCTCCTGTCAGCGTGAACGCTGTGCAATATCCCCCTGAAGACTCCCCGCACATTCTGAGGAGGCTGTGGCTCATCAGCATGGACATGTCCCCACGTCTTCCTCAGGCCTCCCCAGCACAGGCTGGCTCATGTTAGTGCAGGCAGACGAGGCCTACTGCACATGCGTGCCCCTTGGGCAGTGCCTGGGCTTGGGCGCCCCCTGCGGGATCCTCAGGCACTACAGGAGGCTGTGAAGGAGGCACGTGCCCATCCCGGGGCCCACCTCTGCCTCCTTCCAGGCTCCATCTGTGGCCTGTTAGATTCGGAAATGTCTGACTGAAAAGGAGACCAACACACAGCTTCCCCAAAAATACTTAAGGAGAAAGAATTGGAGCCCAAAGGACGCAAAATGAAATGTGGACCAGACTTTTACCACATCCTGTAAAACTCACTCAACCCTCTTCCACTGTGGGCGGGACCGTGGGCTGGTGCAGACACCATGGAAACAGTGTGGAGGCTCCTCCAGGAAGTTACAAATAGAGCCGACCTGCAACCCGCATGTGTAAAGCCTGGAGCTCACTCCGAAGATACAGATACAGTGAGATGTGGGACAACTGCACCACAATGTCCACAGCAGCCAGGTCCACAGTAGCCACAATATGGGAGGACCCTCGGTGCCCTCTGGCAGATGATGGATAAAGAGGATGTGAGATAGATGATGGCCATAGAGAGCGGAATGGTACTCACCTATCAAAGAGCAGGAAATCTTGCCATTTGCAATGACGTGGATAGAAGTAGAGGGATCATCTTAAGTGAAATAGGTCATTCGGAAAAGAGAATGACCGTGAGGTGTCATTCATAGGTGGAATTAAAGAAGCAAAGCAGATGAACATCTGTGAAGGGAAGGAAAAACAAATAAGATGAAAACAGATGCAGGAAATACAGACTCTTAATTGTAGGAAACAAACTGAGTGTTGCTGCAAGGGAGGGGACAAGGGAGAGGATAACAGGGGACTGGCATGAAAGAGGGCACGTGGTGTCACGAGCACTGCAGTTTTCTCCAACTGGTGAATCTCTGAATTCTTCCTCTGAAAGTATAATACACTATACGTTAATTAATTGGGTTTAAATTAAATTAAGTTAAAAAATCAGTTGTATCAGAGCACGTTTCCTTCTGGACTCTCGGTTCTGCTCCTTCAGCTTATGCTGGGACCAACCCTCGTGGGTCTGGTTTGTTTAAGTAGGCATCAGGCCTCGTCCATGGACCAGCCCAGGGCTAGAAATAACGACCCCGAGATCAGGACCAGAGGTGAGGTCAGGAGTCGGATGCTTAACCGACGGAGCCAGGAGGGTCCCGAGGACAACACTGCTTTATCCTGTGTCTCTGTGACATCGTTTGAAATAGGAAAGTGCTGCGTCCCACTCTGTCCTGCTTCTCCAATACTGATTTCCTCTCCGGGGTCATTTGTGGGGGCGGATGGAAGTTATGGGTTTTTTTTTCCTATTTATAGGATCTGCCACCATGATTTGACAGGAATGACATTGAAATAGTGGCTTCAGGAACTGCGGACATTTTCACAAGATGAGGCTCCCAAACCACGAGCCCAAGATGGCCTCCCAGAGCCTGGTATGGCTCAGTGCACAAGTCTTGTGCTCCTTTGGTTCAGTCTCATTATTTATTCTCTGTGATGCTCCTGAGAAGGGAGTCACATCCATCATTTCCTTCCTGAGTGCTCATTGTCAGAACACAGCAAGCCCCACAATAGAATAAAAACTGAGCCCAGGCCAAGGGCAGGAAGCCCCTATTAGAACAGATCTCAATGCCCTTGAAGGCCCCATATCAAAATGTAAACAGAACTTGAGGAATTGCTCCAGCCCTTCGGGAGTTCCCTGAGACCAGCCCTTAAAACTAAGCTAAAACCCACCTCGGGGTCCAAGTCCCTGCTCCACTGTGTCGGGTATACATGGACACAAGCTCGAGCTTGTAAATAAACCCTCGTGTGTTTGCATCAGTGTCAGCTTCTCGGTGGTTTCTCGGATTCACAATCTTGGGCACAACAGTCTGAGATACAAAAACAAAACCAAAAGAAGCTCGGACGCAGGTAGAGTGAACGTAGGGTTCTGAGAGAAGCGGCGGAGACCCGGGGACTTGGGAGCTCTTCTGTGGAGGTCCCAGCAGACTGGGGGGCAGGATGCTCAGTCCCAGAGCCAGAGGACCTAGAGACCCCACCCATATCCCGCCCATCAGGGCCTGGTCTCAGGGAGCAGCACAGCGCCACCTGCTGGAGCCCAGAGGCGCTGACGCCCACCCCGCCTCTGACCCCCACAGGTGCAAATCCCAGGCAGATGTGCACCTGACAATCAGCGCCAAGGCCCATGCCCAGACCCCACAGAGACCATTTGATGCCACCAAGTTGTCAGACCAGAGAGGCTGCAGAGCTTCAGCTCTGCCTCGAAAGTAGAGTCTAGATTCCTTTGTAGTTTGTGCTCTTTTTTCATTTATTTTCTTTGATTCTATTTTATTAATTGCCTTATTTTAACTTTTATGTATGTACCTTATATATTTCTTATTTTTACTTTCATGGTACTTTAATTGTGTTTCTTATTTTGGGATTTAGAATCTTTTAATGAGCAGGCCAAAATAATCTATGGTTTTTTTGGTGTGGAGGGCAGTTGTTATTGTTTGTCTTGGTTTTTCTTTTTCTTCCTTCTTTCTTTTCTGGAATAAATAATGAGATGGAGAAATTCTCCTCCATAAAATAACATGAGGTAGTACTCACAGGCAGGAAGTTCATCAATACACATATATGATGTCTAACTACAGTTTAAAACAATGATTATAAAGATAGCAGCTGGGCTGGAAAAAGAGCACAGAAGAAAACTAGAGAATCCCTTACTGTAGAAATAAAATAACTAAAATCTAGTCAGGCCAACGTTAAAAATGCTATAACTGAGATGCAAGTCCCAAGTAGAAGCCTTAAAACAAAGAACGTTATGGACCATAGAGGCAGATTTGGGAAACAGCCACTATTAAAACAATAACATTCATATAATAGGAGACTCAGAAGATGAAGAGAGAGAAAAGGTGGGCCTTGCTCAGCCATTAGAAACGACTAAATACCCACCATTTGCTTCAAGGTGGATGGAACTGGAAGGTATTATACTGAGTGACGTAAGTCAATCGGAGAAGGACAAACATTGTATGTTCTCATTCATTTGGGGAATATAGATAATAGTGAAAGGGAATATAAGGGAAGGGAGAAGAAAATGAGTGGGAATATCAGAAGGGAGACCAGAACATAAGACTCCTAACTCTGGGAAAAGAACTAGGGGTGATTGAAGGGAATGGGCGGTGGGTGGGGGTGAATGGGTGACGGCACTGAGGGGGCACTTGACGGGTGAGCACTGGGTGTTACTGTAGCTGGCAAATAGAAACACTAAAAAGTCAATTTATTATTAAAAAAAAGAAAGAAACAAAGATGGCAACTGGGTGCTCAGTCAGTTAAGCTTCTGTCTTAGGCTTGGATCATGATCAGGTCCCAAGGTAGGCTCCCTGTTCAGCTGGGAAACCTCTTCTCTCTCTCCCTCTGTCCCCTCGCTCATGCTTTTCTCTCCTCATCTCTCAAAAATAATAATATCTTTGAAAAAAAAATCAAACAAACCTAGAGGGAAGAGAAATCTCCCATGTAGAAGAAATTT